>NC_057797.1:757230673-757233063 GCF_018294505.1 Triticum aestivum | reverse complement strand
GTCCCGGTACATTATCGATAAACCCCGAAACTTTACCGGTGACCAAAATGGGACTTCCCATATATAAATCTTTACCCCCGGACCATTCCAGAACTCCTCGTGACGTCCGGGATCTCATCCGGGACTCCGAACAACATTCGGTAATCTCATACAAACTTCCTTTATAACCCTAGCGTCATCGAACCTTAAGTGTGTAGACCCTACGGGTTCGGGAACCATGCAGACATGACCGAGACGTTCTCCGGTCAATAACCAACAGCGGGATCTGGATACCCATGTTGGCTCCCACATGCTCCACGATGATCTCATCGGATGAACCACGATGTCAAGGACTTAATCAATCCCGTATACATTTCCCTTTGTCTATCGGTACGATACTTGCCCGAGATTCGATCATCGGTATCCCGATACCTTGTTCAATCTCGTTACCGGCAAGTCTCTTTACTCGTTCCGTAACACATCATCCCGTGATCAACTCCTTGATCACATTGTGCACATTATGATGATGTCCTACCGAGTGGGCCCAGAGATACCTCTCCGTCACACGGAGTGACAAATCCCAGTCTCGATTCGTGCCAACCCAACAGACACTTTCGGAGATACCTGTAGTGTACCTTTATAGCCACCCAGTTACGTTGTGACGTTTGGCACACCCAAAGCACTCCTACGGTATCCGGGAGTTGCACAATCTCATGGTCTAAGGAAATGATACTTGACATTAGAAAAGCTTTAGCATACGAACTACACGATCTAGTGCTATGCTTAGGATTGGGTCTTGTCCATCACATCATTCTTCTAATGATGTGATCCCGTTATCAATGACATCCAATGTCCATGGTCAAGAAACCGTAACCATCTATTGATCAACGAGCTAGTCAACTAGAGGCTTACTAGGGACATGGTGTTGTCTATGTATCCACACATGTATCTGAGTTTCCTATCAATACAATTCTAGCATGGATAATAAATGATTATCATGAACAAGGAAATATAATAATAATCAATTTATTATTGCCTCTAGGGCATATTTCCAACAGGAAGGTCATCATTGAATTGTGGGAAGCAGGGTGCCCTCTCTGCTCTACCGACATGGAAACCGCTGACCACTTGCTTTTCCAATGCCCTTTCGTGTCTGTCTTCTGTTATAGGGTGAGGGTAGACACCACCGGTGCGTCGGCGTGCGCCCTTCACCTCCTCGAAGCCCATGCGAAGGTTGGCACCCCCTTCTTGGGGACTTTCGTGATCCTCTATTGCTGGCATCTTTCGGAACATCGGGACGCGTGGTCTCCGAAGGGGTACTCCTCCCCCCCCCCCTCGCGTGCGCCCTCCAATGTTGTAGGGATGACACGATGCTGTGGTGGGAAAAACCATGCATGAATGACCATAACCATGCCGATGCCTAGCCTCGAGCGCGCCTCGTGATGTTGGCTAATACCCTCTTGTGTGTTATGTCCCCTCCCTCGCCAGGCTGTCTTGTTGGTTATGTTGACCTGTCTTACCACTGTATACTGTAAAATTATGTAACACTTTACCGCTTTATATCAAAAAATCAGAATCCCCCCACCCCCACCCCCTCCCTCGCGGTTGATTTTTTTATAACGTTGCAAATGATATATCCGAGAGCTTGTAAGCATGGAACCAACAAACTAGAAACACCAAACATGTCTACAGCCAGTGGCGGAGCCAGGGGGGACGAGCGGGGGCCAGCCCCCAACGATCGAGCGATCATGCAGTAGGTACCGTGTAATCAGCGATCTGATCTCATGAACTCACGTACTCCCCCCCCCTATCTCAACGCGAATTTTGGGAAAAAGGGAAAAAGGCCCATGTGGAGCCCACTAGCGGCCACGTTAGGCAATTGGCTCTAATCTACTGGCCTGGGGTCCTCCGGTAATTAGCGTGTGCGTGGCCGCGTGGGATAACTGCGCACAAAGTTTTGTGGCCGCCGCTCCGAGCCTTGCCGCCCCACTGCCTCCGCTCCCCCTGCCCTGTTCACGATCTGGTTGATACAGCGACGGCACAATGCAGCTTGATCAATTCTTACGGCTCCGATCAACAAACTAGCCAAAGGTTAAACACATCAGACTATCTAATCTCCCTGACTCTCTCAATTCGCATCTTACATCTTGTTTCATTGTCGAACTTATACATCAGTTTTTGGTTGCTTCGGTCGTGTGATTTGTGGCAATATAATTCTATCTTGTACGTCTCCCTAGAAATTATGGTGATTATGAAGCAAATTATCTAGTACAAGTTCCTATTTGTGATGCAAATTTTTTCTATGTCAAATTTACCTAATTTCAAATTGCAATTCAGCAGCTATGAAGAGAAAACTGCCAATCATAGAGGCGAATTTAAACTAATACAAGTTTCATATGTTTATTTTTCAT
>NC_057797.1:757048725-757230384 GCF_018294505.1 Triticum aestivum | reverse complement strand
CTATACCCAAATCCTGGCTCCGCCCCTGTCTACAGCAGTATGTATTGTAGTCACATTTTGTTCCTAAATGTAAGACATTTATCAGTTTAATACATCTAAACTTAGTTTTTTTGTTAGAGAAATATTTAAACTTTGTTTATGGCGATTTCAGCCTACAACCGAACATGACCCAAGGCCTTCCCAAGTTTGATCGACAAATCCCAAATTATTTGCTCTGGCTGAATTGTACACATCCTGGGTCTTGGAACTCGAAATATGTACCCATACGGCTAATTCATCATGTAAAGCGAAGCCCTCTCTTTGCCCGGAATCATGCAAAGCGGTACGTTCATATCCCAGCGGGAGTACCGTTTGATTTGAATCTTCCGTGCCCGCCACAGTGGAACAAGGAACAGAGCCTCTAGGCCACAACCCCACCCGCGTAATTCATTCACGATAGTAAATGATGAACCGACACCACCCCGAACAAAACGCAGACGGCTGGGATTACAGTAATTTACTACTACTGTGGCAATAATGAATTCCGCCAGACGCCCGTAATTTCCACCGCCGAATACACTTCAATTCCACCCGCAAAAAAAGAATACACTTCAATTCCGTCAGGCGTCGCCCGTGACAGTGAGGCCGCGTCTGCGTGCCAGCCGCAGCACGGCGCACGGAGGATACGATCCGATCCAACCCAACCCAACCCAACCCTACCCCCTACCCAGCGTCACGTACTCCCCACGCTGCGCCGCTGGGCGGGGCGGGGCGGTTCGATTTGAACGCCACCGAATCTCGGCGCGCAGTCTGCCGCCCCTGTGGAGCCGATCCGATCCGATCTAGTGCGGCCGGAGCGCGCTCCACGTCGCGGACAGCGCACCCACAGCCGGCGAGCGAGCTACGCGTAGTAGCGGCGGCACAAGCCAAAGGAAACGTGTTATCCCTGCTGCCGACGCGGGAGAACAAAGTAAACTCGGCGAAGACCGGTCTCGTGTGGGAGGGAGGGAGAGTGAGGACCAAGGGTGCGGAAGGTGGGAAGAAGCGGCCGCCCACCAACGCTGGCTGAGCTATCCCTCCCGCGCGTCGCCTCCCACCCCACCACGCACCCGCACGCGCCTCCTCCCCCTTCTTCTACCCCCCTCCCCCGCCCCTTCACACCATCACAGCCCACCCCACCGCGCCGCCTTCTCCTAGCTCCGACACAGCGGCAGCCCCCTCTGCGCAGAGTCAACAAGTCAAGCCTTTCTCAAGCCCAGAGCAGGGTAGACGCCCGGCCTGACCAGCTCGGGGCAGCACCCTCGGCCTCCGGTGATAGCCACTAGCCAGCCGCGTCTCGGCGAGGAAACAGCGGGAGCTGGCTCAAGCGATTGCCGGCCGGCGTTCTACTACTATGAGGAACGGCAGCACCGTGTGCGACGCGGCGGCGGCTGTGGGACTGGGCGTGGCGCCGCGGTACAGGGGCGTGCGGAAGCGGCCGTGGGGCCGGTTCGCGGCGGAGATCCGGGACCCGGCCAAGCGGGCGCGGGTCTGGCTCGGCACCTACGACTCCGCCGAGGCCGCCGCCCGCGCCTACGACGTCGCCGCGCGCACCCTCCGCGGCCCGCTCGCCACCACCAACTTCCCCCACGACCTCGTCTCCTTCCCCACGCTCCCCGCGCTGCCGCGTCCGTCTCCACCGGCTTCCCCCGGCCCCGCCTGCAGCGCCAGCTCCACCGTCGAGTCCTACAGCGGGCCCAGGGCGGCGAACGCGCCTCGGGCCGTGCCGCGCGCGCCAGCGCCGACGCCCTTGCTGGCGAAGCTCCCAGGCGGCGACGCAGGATGCCAGAGCAACTGCGCCTCCTCGGCCTCCGTCGTGGACGACGCCGGCGACGAGGCTGCCTCGGCCGTCGTCCGGCCGCGCGCGCCCTTCGTGTTCGACCTCAACCTCCCGCCGCCGTCGGACGAGCTGTGCACGGAGCTGCGGCTCTTCTAGGACGGATCCACCGGACCCGGATCGCCGGACGAGCTGTGCGCCAAAGCTAGCGATTTTAATTTTTTCTTCTATTCTTTTTCCTCCTGATTAGATTAGACAGATGATGTGTGCAAGAGAAGACCGATTGTACCACCAGCACTACTACTATTCTTTACGCGATAAGAATTGCGGTTGATTGATTGATGCCCAAATTTTGCGATCTGATTAAGAGTTGATTTTTGCTTGCCCACTTGGATGCAACTTTATGGACATCTTGCGTGCGAGTGTAACCGGAGAGCATTCGCAGCAACTTTGCGAATTGCGAGCAAGAAATGCTTCGAATACGACCGCTGAATTGTTTACTAGTGGTGGGGTTTTGAGATGTTCTAGCCTTCGCCCGAGTGGTTCATTCACCTTTCCTTTGCTCCCTCCCTCCCTCCCTGGTATTTCTTCTGTGTTATATTTTTTTGCAGGGTTTTCTTCTGTATTCAGACTGGACTGATGGTTCCTCTTTTTTGCCAACACTGCACTGCTACGGCCAGTAACGAGATTAATACTTATGGGCCCACCAATTTGAAGAAGATGGTGGATCATGTTCTGGGTTTGTGTTTCATAGATTTTGAGGAGTTTCATGGCGTGTTCTAACATGTGGATGACATATCAGCGATGTAGCCGCGTCGAGCTCGGGTGAAAAGGTGATTTGTTTTTTTTATTCGTTGATGCTGCTCTGGTTATGCCGGAGTTAGATGACGAATGTTGGTGACAAGCTCAAAAGATTCTTCATTCTAATTTTCTTTCTTGACTAGTGTTTCCTTTTATAAAGTCAAGCGTTCTACTATTTTTACAGTTTTGTCAGGTCAATATTTACTTGAATTGTATTATATTCTTCATGATATAAAAAGACATGTATCATCATAAAAAAACACTACTAAACTGCCTATTGGCCCACCAATTTGAACGCCGTTTGAAATAAATATTGCTCCCTACAAACCACATTACTTATCGCTGATTTAGTAGTAGCAGTACCGATAATAGTCTTTTAAAAAACATACCGGTATTACTCCCTCTGATTTACTTGTAGTACCGAAATAACTAGATTGCTTATGCAACCTTCCAAACATATGCGAGTTCTCTATATTCAAACCAAATAATCTGAATGCGAGCTCCCTAAGGAAAATATGTTTTTGGATTAAAAAATATTTATGATTTTGAAAAAACATTTCAAATCCTAGAAAAGTGAGCATAAATCTGGAAAAAAGTTACATACTCCAAAAAAATGTTTGCAAATTTCAAAATTTACTCATGATGACTAAAAAATGTTCTCAGATTTAATTCTTTCCAGATTTTTAAAAAATTCGTGAATGTGAAAAAATATTCAAAATATAAAAAAATGGTCACATATTTGAAAATGTTCTCGTATTTCAAGAAAGTTTTCATGAGTTTTAAAACTGTTCACAGATTAAAAAACTTTATGAATTTGATAAAATATTATATATGATTTTTTTCTCAGATTTTAAAACTTATTCCTTGATTATATCAAAATCACAAAATTCTAAAAATGTTTCTAATTTCAAACCTTGTTCCCATATTTCAAAAAATGTTCATGATCTTTAAAAAGATGTTCATGAATTGGAACAATGTGCCAAATTAAAGAAAGTTTAAAGTTTTGAGGAACGTTTCCACATTTCAAAAGTATCCATGACCTACACAAGCGGTTTCGTAATTCAAAAACAAAAAACGAAAAAGAGAAAAACAACAAGAAAAAACAAAGAGAAAAAGGAACACCCGAACGGCAGCCTACCACAAGGAAACTACCGCAGTGCTACTTTGCGTGACAACGGAACGAGAAAGTGGGCAACATATCTCGTGAATCCCAACTATTTGTGTGTCCATGTATCCCCTTTCTTCTCATCCCCACGATCTTAATCGTACAATTTATCAGAGTTTGTGGTAATTTTACACTAACACGCCCACCCTCCGACTAAAACCAACAACTTAATTTTGCAACAATGTAATTTTACACTAACACGCCCCTCTATCTCATGTATAACTGAAATATTCTGCTGCAGGCTGCAGCGGCGACTAGAGACGGACAAGCAGCAAGTATGTCTGATCTCAAAACTGAACAAAGACATCGCAAGCCACTTCTCGTAGTTCAGAAGCTTTACTGAACAGTATTTGCTTCGACCATGTAACTCAGAAAGTTTCAACACATAACGGATCTAGTCACTTCATTTTGTAGATGTTCAGGGGAACCTTTCATACTGACTTTTTGCTTATGGCATTGATCTCAAAACCGGACAATGTTATTGCAGACCACTTCCTTTAAGTCAAAAGGTTACTGATCAATACATGTTTTGACCTAGTTTTAACAATGCATAACTGAACTAGTCACAGAAATTTTTCACAGTAGCAGAGAAGGCTTATTTTTTGCCAAATGCCAAGCAAACTGACAGGAACTTCACTAACATGACTATGTGGGCAAGAATTGCACTAGTACAATCTGTTACTGCCTACAGCTTCAGGATATAAGCAAACTGACATGCTATAGGATACAAGCACTGCACTAGTACATCTTCGGCATGCCTACATCTCTACAGGCTACAGGCTATAAGCAAAGCAATTAAGCATCGCACTAATACATCTGCTACAGTCAACAAACAGCTTCCTACAGACGTCATGCTACAACATCGGGACTGTCGTGGTTGTAGGAGGCTATCCAGGGGGTGTTGGCACATGACGGCAGATCCAAAAAATTATATGTAAAAAAAACCAAAATCCCAAGGGACAGTCTAGCGTACGACACATGACGGCAGCTGCCTACATCAATTGGCGTGCTTCCAGCGTACCAAAAGTGATCTCTTGCTTGCCCCTAGAGGGTACTACCTCTGTCCTGTTTTATTAATTTCATTGTAGTTTGAGTTAAAATTTGACCATATATTTTACTAGCAAAATGACAATGCATGTCACAAAAAATTATATTATTGGATTCTTATTTGAATATACTTCCCAGTGATATTATTTTTGCTACATATAACTTATATTTTATTCGTTAAAATCATGGTCAAAATCTCTATCTCTACCTAATAATAAAGCACGGTGGGTTTCTGTCATCCGTCGCCCCTTTTTGCAAAAAAAGTCCCTACAGTTTGTTGAAATCAACCCGCAGTCCATCTTTAAGTCATACCGAACTGTTTTTTTAATTTTCCCAGAAAACCCCCTGACATTTCAGGTAATCAACCCGCCGTCCATATTTAAGTCATGAATCGTTTTTTTGCGTTTTAACACAAAACCCCCTGACCTTTCGGTTAATCAATCCACAGTTTATCTAAAACAAAATTATCCATATCTTTTAAATCGTAACTTCGATTTTAACATATTATATATGAAATTTGATTAGAAAAATGTGTAGAATCTAAATACGCTGTTACTTTTAGCTATTAAATATTTCTAAACTATTAATTTGGGTGCAAACATAATCAATAGTGCACGGTCCATTTTTCTTTCGCACCGGCGGCGATCCAAATTGCAAATAAACACACATTAAAACCAGATTGAGAGGAAAAAAACATTGATAACCACACATGCACAACTTTGGAAAACCTCGCAGGAAAAAAACAACATTTTTCTCAACTTATTCTGAGCGATTGTGTGCGTGCGAGCGCGTGCGCGTGCGCGCGGGCGCGCATGTGTGTGTATGTGTGTGTGTGTGTGAGAGAGAGAAAGACGCCTTAGGACTGACCACATTCAAATGCGTTTTCGTTGTGTGAGCATTGAGACCACTGTCGGGAACACAGATGTGATGCCATTTTAAAAGAAAAAAACGCCTACCTATCAGGGTCTCGAGTCGTGGTTATTGGGTTAAGAGCGTGTGTGTTTTTCTGTCCCGTTGCAACACACGGGCTCTTTTGCTAGTATAAACCAAAATACAAGGGGGACTAATAAATCAAAATGGAGGTAGTGACCTTTAATTAGTTGGTCCCTGATACATGCGCGGAAAAGAAAGGACGCGTGTGTCGTGTTGTCTGGGTTCGCCAGCCCATCCCAATTACTCCCAGTCCAAACTATTTTTTTCTCTAGGTCAAGTGCTGTAGTAATTCACCACCAAGCTTGCTACCAGGACCATGTGCTATTTTTGGGTCTTTTTAAATATCAGAAAATGATCAAATATTTGAATTTTCTTAAAAAATTCTATATAATTATTAATGAAACTTAATGAACATTAGTAAATTCATAAAAAGGTCACAAATTTTATGTATTATGCTATTTTTAAAGAATATTCATGGAATAAAAATGTAACTAAAATTTAAAATATGTTAAAATTTATAAATATTAGTATCAATTTTTAAAAAATTCTTGAGTTTTAAGAATTACTCAAGAATGTTCTAGAAAAATCATGAATTTAAAAAGTTCAAGGATTATAAATTTCCCCAAATTTCAAAATAATTTTTGCAAAGTAATATAATATTTTAAATTTGAATAATGGTTGCGAATTAAAACATGTAAAAAACATACAAAGTAAAAAAACCCATAAAAACCTTAAAGAAACACAAAAAAAAGAGAAAAATCAAAATCTTTTTGAAAGTTGCCTAACCAGAAAGTCCTCTATTACATGTGACAGACCTATTACCTTCGTAGCGTGCAAGCTTTTGGTGGCATGACGCTGGCGTGGCTATGATCGCCTTTCACAAGAACAAGCAGGTTAGTTTTTTCTTTTGCACATATTTTGAAAAAGAATCTAAACACATATAAACCAAAACTTATATTCACATAAAAGTGGTAAAAAAACACCAATTTTAAAAATATTAACACGGTGTATTTCTTTTATGAGAGTAACTACAAATGAATATTTATAGCACTAAAACATGTGTATGACATTAAAGATGTTCTTTACATTATAGAGAAGATTATACAATATAAAATAAGGTTCGTGTAATTCAAAGAAAATGTATCGGATCATTCGAAAAATTTACGTTACATTTTTAATTATTTGATGCATTTCGAAATGTGTTTTTAATATTTAAAAAATATTATTATACAATGTATCATTCAAAAGGATTTAATGCGTATTTGAAAACATTTTAACACATATTTGAAACAATCCACAAACCATTTATTTGATTATTTTTAATCATGTATTTCTGACCTATTTAATGCGCATGAATTCTTTTTTATACTATACCGATAATGTACAATGTGAATGAAAATAATATACATCAAAACACATTTTGGAAAAACTGAATGATGTATTTGAAATATGCTAAACATATCTAAAAACTTTTTATATGTATAACAAAAATCAACAATATTTATGAAAAAATAGGCATCAAAGATATACTTGAAAAGAATGTTGAACTTGCATAAAATAATATTTTCATATGTATACCAAAAATATACAACGTATATGAAAAGAAATAGGAATCAAAAAATAAATTTTAAAAAAGACTAATGGTGTATTTAAAAAATATTAAACTTGTAAATTAATTGCTTGATGTATACAAAATATTTATAATGTGTGAAAAATTAGAGATGTGTTAAAAAAGAAAAAAGAAAAGAAAAAAATGGAGAAGAAAACCAATGAAAGAAACAAAAGAAAATCATTGTAAGAAAAAAAAGGAAAATGTGAAGAAAACCGTAGAAAAACCTAAAACCCCGAAGAAAACGGACGTGGAATAATGAAAAAACAGATAAAAATCATAAAAAAAGGTCGCATGCACCTACTGTATTGAGTCGATGTATTACGTCTCCAAACTAGCGACAGAAAGCGCTAGTGGAATGGCACCGCGTCATGTGCGGAATAAGAGACACCTTTGATGTGTAGTACTAACAAATAAAAATAAAATAAGCTTGTTTCAAAGTAAATTTGTTGGTACAAAATGAAATATATGATACACATTAGTATTTTTTAACAAACATTATATAATAAGTTTGAATCAATACAAAATCTATAAAAAAACTGAAAATGTGCATGAATCTCAAATAACGACAAAGCACATCTCAATGTAGAAAAATCACTCTCGAGATAGTCCCCACTCATGAGATACTTGTGCACAACTGAATCAACGATGGAATGCAATACTTCAACCGTGACTAGGTTACGGTGTCCCGCGGGTTCTCCTGCGTGGTGCTTCTCTTCCCCTGTCTTTGATCATGTTGTTGTCATTGTTTTTATTTAGGTCGGCCAATTGCAGCGATAGATTGACATCTACTACCCCTGTAAAAGCACGAAGGGTGGAGATCCAAAGTATCTGCACCGTCCAGTAAAGTAATCCAACGATCCACAACCCCCCTATGTTTAGCACCAACCATGTGTGCCCACCAAATCCCGCTGCCACGGAACTGAAAAGAAATTCTGCACACTTATCCTGCCGGCTCCGTACCCAGGATCTTTTAACTGAAACCCATAGATGCTTGTACTTTGTCCTCCTCCCCAGCATTCAAAAAATCACCAAAACTATAGTATTTTGCTCTAAGAACTCTTGCAGTAAGTGATTCGGGTTTCATTAAGACCCTCGAGGCTTGCCTAGCTAGGATAGCCATATTAAACAGTTTAATGTCTTGAAAACCCAACCCTCCACAAAATTTGGGCATCGTCAATGTGCTCCAAGATACCCAGCTAGGCTTTCTCTGTCCTTCCTTGCTGGCCCCCCAAAATTTGCGAATCAAAGAATTGATGTGTTCACATAGACCACGAGGGAGTTTAAAACACGACATCGAGTAAACCCGAACAACTTGTTCAACCAATTTAATTAAGACCTGCTTTCCTCCTGTAGAAAGGAGTTTTTCCATCCATCCTTTGATCTTGCTCCATACCCTGTCTTTCAGAAACTTGAAAGCACTGTTTTTTCTACCACCAACATCAGAGGGCATACCCAAATACATTTCAGAGAGGGACTCATCTATGATGTTTAAAGCATTCTTCACCTCATCACTTAGTGTGTTTGGGCACCCCTTACTGAAGAAAACAGAAGACTTGGACAAGTTTATTCTCTGACTAAAAGCATTGCAGTAACTATCCATTAAAGAAGACACCTCATTTGCTCCAAAAGAACTGGCTTTGACAAACAACAGGCTATCATCCGCGAAGAGAAATGGCTTACGGGCGAAGCCGATGGAGCCACTCGTATTCCATTGAGGTGCGATGATTCATAATTAGTTATTAAGAGGCACGTAATGACCTGGGCTTCAAGCAGAAACATGTATGGAGAAATTGGGTCTCCATGACGGATTCCTCTGGATGATCTGAACTCTTCTAGTTTACCACATTTGAAAAGGGCAAAAAAATTGATAGAACTAACCATCCTCATGATTAATGCCACCCATGATGGTGCATATCCCAGTTTGACCATTATAGCCTCCAGATATTCCCATTCAACAAAGTCATATGCTTTCATCATGTCTAGTTTCACTGCACAAAAATTATTTTTGGGTCTTGTTCCTCTTCATGAAATGCAGACATTCATATGTAGTGATGTTGTTGTCTGTAATCAGTCTACCTGGGACAAACACTAACTGTTCCTCAGAAATAATGTTAGGTAAGATCTACTTTAGTCTGTTAGATAAAACCTTGGAAGCAATCTTATATAAGACGTTGCACAGACTTATGGGCCGGAATTGAGATAACTATGTCGAGTCTTTTACCTTTGGAATCAATACTAAGATTTTCTCATTAATTACCTCAGGGCTCTCCTCGCCTTGAATAATGCGAAAAACCACATCAGTGACTCAGCACCACATAGCTCCCAGTGTTGTTGGAAGAAGTGAGCAGCCCGCCCGGGCTAGGAGCCTTCGTTGGGTACATTTGAAAGAGAGCTTTTTAAACCTCCTCGGACGTAAAAGGGGCCATCAAGTTTGCATTCATCGCTGGTGTCATGCTTTTGTGGTTCCAACGAGAGTGGCTAGAGATCGAGAAGGCCTTGTGACGTTTTGACCAAGATTTTCAAATTTTGAACCCAATAATAGCCCTAAAAGTGTAGGCTCATAATTAACAAACCTAGGCACTACAAAGAACAAATTTAACATCAAGCCCATCTATTAGATCCTCACAATCGATCTAATAGACAAACAAGATAAAAACTCCATTTGCCTGAAAAAAGATAAAAATTCCATGAGATTTTTTATCTCTATGGTGCCTTCTAGTAAATCTTCTGTATCTAAATAGCTAGCTCCCACTAACTATTTCTCTCAACGTGTAAAGATGCCACATCATCGCATAATATGCATGAGAAAAAGGCTCACACCCACTATCATATCTCTCTCAAGATGCAAGCATGCCACTTCATCATGGCATGCATGGAAAAAGACCCATCTTAACATGCAAACATACATGAGGTTTTTCAATTTATTATGCTATATATATTTAATAAACATTTTACAACTATATAGAAATCAAACATAATAAATTATATGTAGTTTTAGTTTTAGTTTTTTATATTATTACTTCTCATATTCATGTTTCATACAACAAATTACATTGAAATATGTTATAAAATATTCTCACAACAACGTGCGGGGTATCATTTAGTTTATAAAGTTGTTACATGGAAGAAAGATCGGGTTCAATATCTTCTAGTCCTCATATTCTTGTGCATATGATAGATAGTTCTAGAAATGACGTTCTACCATGCACAAAATATTCCATGCATGCATCCACATTGTTTCACCGGTTTGGCATTCATGCCACATTTCTAGTCTGAGACAAAATATATGTGGTCACGATATATTACATAATGTTTTATTGGGTCTTTTTTTTTCTCATTTAAAAGTTTAATGTTTTGTTGTCTACCAGCAAAAAAGTGCACTTGTTGCCAAATGAATTCGCTGGTACACAATGAAACATCATGATACTCTTTGAAATAACGGGAAAAGGTAACAAAATATCTTACAATAATTTGAAACACCACAGAATTTATCAATATTCTTTTAGAAAACATGGGTGGCACGGATCTCACAATAGCGACGGAACACATCTCAGTGCAGAAAAATCACTATCTAGATAGTTCTCACTCATGCGAACCAATCTTTGGTTGAGATGGTTAGGTGGACAGTGGTATCCCAACCCACCAGGGTTCAAATTCTGGTGCTCGCATTTATCCTGGATTTATTTCAGGAATTTGGGCGATACGCTTTCAGTGGGAGGAGACGTTCCCGTCGACTACGAGTCGCCTACAGTAACTTCGTAAAATCTCAAAATGATATGCCGGCTCAGTCTCTCGAAAGTGTTCATAGGGGTAGGGTGTGCGTGTGTGCGTTCATAAGGGTGAGTGTATGCGCGTTTATATGAGCGCTTGCGCGTTAAAAAAAAAAGATAGTTCCCACTCATGACTTACTCGTACATAAACGCATCAACGATGTCCCTTGATGCAATACGTGCACGATCTCGTGTTTCACGTGGAACAGAGGGAGCAGTAATAATTGAAGTAGTACAACACTCTCGCTCAGAGGATTGATCGAGGAGCTCCACATCATTCAACTTTACAATGCTCAGAGGCTTAGCACTCGCGTTTTCCGTGAGCTTCTTCTCTTGCCACCTGACGTCTGTTGCTTCCCTAGCTTCCCCCGGTGGCCATGGCTTCCTCCAATGCCTACGGGAGAAGATACCCAGCGAGCTGGTGTACACGCAGAGCTCCAGCAACTTCACTGACGTGCTGTTCTCCTCCATCAAGAACCCCAAGTTCTTCACCACCGCCACGGCGAGGCCGCCGCTCTGCATCGTGACGCCCGGCGACGCCTCCCACGTCCAGGCCGCTGTGCTGTGCGGCCGCAGGCAGGGCGTGCGCCTCCGTGTGCGCAGCGGCGGGCACGACTACGAGGGCCTGTCGTACCGCTCGACGCGGCCGTCCGAGGTGTTCGCGGTGGTCGACCTCGGCGCCAGCCTCCGGGCCGTGCGCGTCGACTGGCTCGAGTCCACGGCCTGGGTCGACTCCGGCGCCACCATCGGGGAGCTGTACTACGCCATCGCGAGGAACAACTCCCGGGTCGCGTTCCCGGCCGGCGAGTGCCCGACCGTCGGCGTGGGCGGCCACTTCAGCGGCGGGGGCATCGGAATGATGACGCGCAAGCATGGCCTCGCCGTCGACAAGATCGTCGACGCCAGGCTGGTCAACGCCGACGGGGACCTCCTAGACAGGGCCGGCATGGGGGAGGACCTTTTCTGGGCCATCCGCGGCGGCGGCGGAGGGAGCTTCGGCATCGTGCTCTCGTGGAAGGTCCAGCTCGTGCAGGTCCCGCCGACGGTGACTGTGTTCAACATCGGGAAGACGGTCGACCAGGGCGCCCTGGAAATCCTCACCAGATGGCAGCACGTCGCACCGTCGCTCCCCAGCGACCTCACCATAAGGGTGATCGTAAAGCAAGGGCAGCAGGCTCTGTTCCAGGCCGTTTACCTCGGCGCGTGCGGCGCGCTGGTGGCGACGATGGACAAGCAGTTCCCGAAGCTGGGCATGACGAGCGCCGACTGCCAGCAGATGACCTGGCTGCAGTCCGCGGCCACGCCCTTCCTCAGCTTCGCCAGCAATGGCACGCTGGAGGAAGTGCTCCTGGACAGGACCGTCTGGACGAGCGCCTTCACCAAGGCCAAGTCCGACTACGTCCTGCGCGCCATCCCAAAGGCCGTGTGGAAGGACATCTTCTCCCGCTGGTTCGCCATGGACGGCGCGGGGGACATCATCCTGGAGCCCCACGGCGGGTTCATGGATAGCGTCCCTGCCGCCGCCACGCCATACCCGCACCGGAACGGCGTGCTGTACGTCATCCAGTACATCGCATCCTGGCAGCAGCAGGGTGACGGCGGCGCTGCGGCCAAGAGCTGGATCGACGGCTTATACGACTTCATGGGGCAGCACGTGTGCAAGAATCCGAGGCGGGCGTACGTGAACTTCCGCGACCTGGACATCGGCCAGAACGACGACGACGACGGCACCTTCGAGAGCGGAAAGGTCTGGGGCGAGCGGTACTTCGTGGGCAACTACCGAAGGCTAGCGGCGGTGAAGGCCGCCGTAGATCCGACGAACTACTTCAGAAACCAGCAGAGCATCCCGCCGCTGATGGAGACGACGACGACGCAAGTGATCTAGCAGAGCTGCATGCATGTGCGAGAGGTATCAGACGAATTAACAGTACGATCTTGATGTGTGTACTACAAGTCGAGATCAATTTGCTTTCATGAATGAGTTAATTGCATAAAACCATCATATTTTGGGCTTCTTCTCCAGAAAACCACCTGGTCTCTAATCATTTGCAAAAATCACCGCATATTCAGTAAACCTTTTGTAAAAAGCACTGATCAAGTGATTTACCCCGTTTAATCACTTTCTGGCAAGTGAGACCAGAATGTAAGAAGCTGATTTGGCAACATATTAAAACACACACACCTACATCTAAAAGAAAAACGCAATAAGGCCCTCCCCTTGCGGATAACCTCGAGCAGTCCAAATACCCCAAAGCCCTTGACCGCCGCCGCGCTGCTGTCCGGTCGGCGCCGCTCCTCCGCTGTCAGACACACCCCTCCTATCGCCGGAGACCATTGTCAGCGCCGCCGCGCCCGTCTTCTTACTCGCGGCGACAAAGAAGTGGCGGGAGGAGCGCCTCCATACTCGCGGCCGCGGGGCCGTTCTCCGCCGCGCGCTCGCTCCACCAGCCATGCCATTTGCCGGAAGCAGCGCAAGTGCGGCTTCTGCTCGGGGCCTTGAAAGCCGGCGGCGCGCCCAGGCCCTGCCGTGGCCGCGCCTCTGCCATCTCTCGAGGACGCCTAGGCCGTTCGACACCCAGGAGCGTGCTACCGGCTCCAGGGGAGCAAAGAGGTGCGCCACAACCCTGTCGCCTCCTCTTCGTGGATCCAGGAGCTCACCACCGCCCAGACCGAGCTCCGATGGCCGCCACACCCTGGATCGACGATGTGGCGTGCGCTAGATGACCAGGTGGCGCGGCTCGAGAGCGTGCGGAGGCTCACGGCGACAGTGTGCTGCTGGCCCTCACGCTCGCAAAGACGGTCGGCGCTTGCGGGGACATCTCCTGCGCTGTCACGCGTCTCGCCGGCCGGTGTGTCCCCCCTGTTGCTGCACGCGAGGAAGGAGATGCCCTCCGTGGGGGAGGGGGAGGGGCTTGATTGCTTTCTCTTTTAAGATCCAGTGAGGTATACGTCAATTTGTTGCCAAATCAGCTCCTTACATTCCGGCCCCACTTGTTAGAAAGTGGTTAAACGGGCTAAATCACCTGATTAGTGTTTTTTGCAAAAAAATTACTAAATGCACGGTAAGTTTTGCAAATGATTAAGGACCAGGTGGTTTTCTGTAGATGAAGCTCGAAATGTGCTGGTTTTATGCAATTAACTCTTCATGAACAGACAAAACAGAATGTGTTAGGTACTTCGATCTTGATGTGCGTACTACAAGTCGAGATCAGTTTGCTTTCATGAATAGACAAAACAGAATGTGTTAGGTACTTCGATCCTGATGTGCCTACTACAAGTCGAGATCATTGTATTTTGGCTGGTTATCCATCGTGATCGTCGGTACTTCTTGGTTGAAATTTTGGTTGGATTGCGATGATTGTGGCCAGGATGTGCATGCCTATTGAGATGGTAAAGATAAGGCCAGTAGTGGCGCGTTGGGTGCCACGGGCAAAAAGCTAGCTAGCTAGCCTGGGTGTATCGGCTGATCGATGGTACTGGTGAATACGAGTTGTTACGTTCTTGGTTGAAATTTGGTTGATCGTGATGCTTGTGGCCAGGATGTGCATGCCTATTGAGATGGTAACGATAAGGCCAGTCGTGGTGCGTTCTGTGCCACGGGCATTAGTCATAAACTAGGAAAACGTCGCCACGGTTTCATCCCAAACCAAACACGAAGACCCCTAACAAAAACCTAAGACAATTATTTTCACACTGGTGTAAGCCAAGTACGGACCTGAGATCAAACTCGCCACCATCCAGGGCTTTGTGTCGGCGCAGTCTTCTCCGGTGTCCTAGCCCGGACAGGCCGCCATAGAAGCACACCGCACAATAGCTATACGTAAGTTGACTCAATTTACAATCTGTGTAACTCAATTTTGTAGAAGGAAGAACGGTTGGAGGAGAAAGAAAGGTGGAGGTAGAAGAAAGAAGATCGGTCGTTGGATCTTTAAAATGTTGGCGTAAACAATCAGAACTCATGTTCGTCGCATCATCCGACGTCTACTATATAGGGAGCATGGTCAGCGTCTCGGCCTTGATCACCGGACGTGGCAGCGAACGACAAGGCGGTCGTTGTCAATCGTCTTTCCGGCAAAGTACTAGAAGTACAGGAACTCGTGCTCGTGGTTGTGATGGTCGAGCGTGCGCTTTGTGGATCTCACCTCCTTTTGGTTCCCGATCTCGAAGCGCAACTTGGCGTGGTCACCGGCTCGTCGGACCTCCCATGTCCAAGGAAGACGGACATGCCGCGTCCAAGGAATATAAGGGTGATACAAGTTGGTAATTTGCTTGTGAGTTCTAATCATCATTGGTTCTTCATTGCAATAGTACACGTGTTTCCAATGTTTTGCTTGTATCGATATTGGCTTGCTTGTGAATCGACAGACGACATTGATTATGAAACACAAGTATATATTCTTCATTGCAAGAGTATACATGAAACGAAAAGGAACATAAGGGCAATACACGTTGGTAATTTGCCCCTGACATTTGGTTTATTCAACAATCAAAACTCATGGTCCGTCGTATCATCGCGTCTACTGGATAGGAGTAATCCTCCTTTTCTAAAACGGATTTGCTAAGTCACATCTAGATGAAATTTAGTTATCTCACATCTAAATCTACAATCGTTGGATTTGTTTTCTTTAAAATTCGCGCAGAGGTTGATCACGTGCTTTCTCCCCTCGTCTCGCTGTCCCCTGTCGGCCTGTTTTCTTGTTCACAAAGATGGGCTTCTATTTATTACATGGGCTGTCTTATTTTTTCTCTCTGATTGTTACACCGGCATGCACAATGGTGTGGATACCTGCTGATTTTGTCTGTTCGTGTGGCTGTTTTTGTTGGGAGGCTGTTCCTTTTGCAACGATGTGTAGATGTGGCATCTTCTCACAAAATAGTGTAGATGTGGCACGGCATTTACTTAAGAGTGCAGCCTTTTTATACGCCTCTCATGTCCCAGTTTATGGCTAAAAGTTTATGACCATTTTTTTTCTCTTTGCTTTTTTGATGATCTGTTTTTCAGTTTTCAATTTATTTGTTTCCCTTTCTTTTCTATTTTTTTCCTGGCGACCACTAGGCGCCGGCGCGCCGGCCCAAATTTGGGCCGGTCGCACGCGTCCGATACGTTGTGTTTTAACCGTCAGATCAGAGCCTTCCTCCTCAAAGCGCTTTTTCCTTTGGCTTTCCCCCCAAATCACGCTAGCGCAGTGCGGGACGAGAACGAGACGGACGGCCTTCGAAGCTCGCCGGATCGCCAGCGCTCGCCGGGTCGCCGGATCCCCACTGCTCGCCGGCTTGCCGCCCTTGCTACCGGGTTGCATCAAACCTCCCCCTTCCCCCGGGACCGCCGTTCCAACAGCCTCGGCGACCTTGCAGCGCGTCTCGCCGCGATGGCTGTCCCAGCTCACAGCGGTGACCCATCACGGCTCTAAAAAAAGCTTTGGCTGTCGCAAGCTTGGAATTGCTGGTTCCAGCAAAACTAGATGCTGGTTGAAGCATTTTTTTTCTCACCGGTTGAATCAAAAATTGTTCTGCAGATCCCAATGAAGAAGAATGCTTTGCATCTGGAAAACACAGGCTCGAGCAAAAAAAGATATTGGTTGAAGCAGAAACTGCTCGCCGATTGTAAAAGAAATGGCTTGCTGATCCCACCGAAGAAAAATGCTTCCGTACTCGCACCCATGGAAAAATCGCTAGTTCCAGCAAAAATGCCTGATGGTTCCAGCAAAAACAATGGCTGGTTGAAGCAAAAAACAGAGTCGCAAACTCACATTCATGAAGATGGATGTAGCAAAAATCCATAGAAACACCGGTAGTAGCAAAAACCAAAAATGGTTGAAGCAAAATGGCTCGCCGGTTCCAGCAAAAATCACCGTGGTAGCAGTTTTTGGGTAGGTGGGTTGTAGCAAAAACATGGACTGGTTCTAGCAAAAACAAAACATGATTGTAGCAAATTCGTGCTGCGGCGGCCATGAAGAGCAGAGCACCCAGCCGCGGGCTGCCATGGCGACGAGCGCTTGCATTACCTCGTGACTGCAGCCCGCTCAGTTCTGGTCAGCGCTCGCAGCAGCAGGCAGCCATGGCCACGAGCGCTGGTGCAGCTCTGATCACCGCTTGCAACAGCAGGTGGCTCTGTTTCCAGCAGGGAACGGCCACTCCTCACCCCCGCAGTAACTCCGGGCACCACTCGCCGGAGCAGCAGATCGTCGGGATCGGAAAAAATGAAGGTGCGGTGCTCATGGCTTGTTTACCAGAGAGATGAGGGGACAGAGAGATGAGGAGGAATAGATAAGGATCGCGCTTGAAGAAAGAAAAGTAGTGGATGGGAAGAGATAAGACAGGGGTCCCACGAGATTACGTGTCGCTTGGAAAAAGGAAGACAGCGGACGCGTGGGTGAGGCGCCGGCCCAAGGTTCGGCCAGCCTGCCGATCCCAAACATTTCCCTTTTTTCCTTTTCTTTTTTCATTGTTTTACAAAAATTCGGATTTATCTTGTTTATCTTTTTTTACTTTTATCTTCAATATCTCTATTTTCAAATTTCTAGATTTGCTCATTGCCATCTAGATTGTCTTTTCTTTTTTCATATCTTTTTTTATTTTTTTATTTTTTAAAACAGAATTGCTAACACACATCTGGATGATTTTTAAGGATGTCACATCTAAATTCAGGGCTGTCAGATCTTGTTTGTCTTTAAAACTCACACCAGGTGATCGTCCCTCCCGCGCTAGCGCGTTGACGCGCACGTGGGCCTGTGCCCACTTCCACACGAGATGGGGCGGGCCATTTTTTTGCGAACACGGGCCATTCTAGGTCGCTTGATGTTTGTGGGTTTTTTTCTGGTTGTCTCAGTTGTAGAGAATAGTAAGAGAGAACGGATGTGACAGCTGAGCAGGCGGTGCTCATCAGAGTGAGTACGTATTTAGGAAAGGTTCCTATGGTTGCTCTTTTTTTTCATACAGTCCTTCACACGACGAGTGGATTGGATATGAGAAGGGAGCAGTGAAAGTAAGTGATTTTCCGCTCGCATTTTTCTTTGATTCATATTTTTTCCTTTTCCATTTCTTTTCTTTTTCTTTTTCCCCTTTTCCTTATTTTATTGTTTTAAATTCATGATTTTTCCACTATGCCATCTATTAGCTTTAAATGTCGTGCAAACCTTGACCGTTGGTTGTTTTGTCATGCATGGCCCGTGTGGCGTTGTGCGTCTAGTGTCAACTAATCAGTCTGCTTGTGCGTGCGTCTTTTGTTGGGACATTTTCACGGCGTGATCTGGGGTCTTGTTTCAGATCAGTTTTGCTTATTCTCATTTAGATGAGAGTAAATAATATCTTATTTAACTCATATACCGTTAGATATATGTGTTTCTGAGTCGTGCTCGTTGTCATTGTGTTGTGTTTTCTGTTCGTTCATCGTAAAGCAATGAGGTCCAGTATAACTTTTTTAGTGGGCCGTTTATATGTTTTGTGTACTTTTTTGACATTAGATTTTTTGCAGAGGCCACATGTCTTTGTATTCCTTGTTTTAGCTAGAGAAGAGCGTAACTATTTTTCTTCTTTTGAATTTGCTAAATCTCATATGCGTGATGTCTTATCTAAGTCTATAACCGTCTGATTTGTTTGCTTTAGTGTTTGCACGAACTTGATCATGTGTGCCCTGTGTCAACTTGTTTTTTTACACGTGTCCTCTTTGTCTTGTTTTTTTTCTATCGGCTTGTTCCCGCGTTACTTTTCACATTGGCCCATATATGTTGTTATTTTAGACGTGGCCCGTTTCTCTTTTGTTTGTCTTTGCTATTTGTTTTTGCGGCCTGGTGGAGAATTCGTAGAGTCCATCCTTGACTCGCAAACGATCTTATACTTGTCCAATTTGCAAGTACACCCCCGACTAGCAACCGAGCATGGGTTTGTTTTCCATTCCAGTTGCAAATACACGCTCGACTCGCAACTGGGCTCGTAGTTTGTTATTGTCTCACTTGCAAGTTCATCCTCGAATCACAAATGGTATCGTAATTTTGTGTAGTTGTCCCGGTTGCGAGTCCACTCCTGACTTGCAACTAGGCTTGTAGTTTGTTTCGTCCCAATCGCAAGTCCATTTTCGACTCGCAACTCGTATTGTAGTTTTGTGTAGTTGTCCCAGTTGCAACTTGCAAGTCCATCCACAACTCACAGCTCGTATCGTAGTTTAGTGGAGTTGTACCTATTGCAAGTCAAACCTCCACTCGCATCTAGGCACATAGTTTGTTTCATCCGAGTGTTTTGTGCCCTAGTGGACAATTTATAAAGTCCATCATCGACTCGCAAACAGTCTCATAGCTGCTCAATTTGCAAGTCCACTCCCGACTAGCAACTGGGCATGTGTTTTGTTTTTCATTCTAGTTGCATATACATGCTCGACTCGCAACTGGGCTCGCAATTCGTTATTGTCCTAATTGCAAGTTCACCCTCGACTTGTAAATGGTGTCAAAGTTTTGTGTTGTTGTCCCGATTGCGAGTCCACTCTTGACTCGCAAGTAGGCTCGTAGTTTGTTTTGTCCTAGTCACAAGTCTACCCTCGACTCGCAACTCGTATTGTAGTTTTGTGAAGTTGTCCCAGTTACAACTTGCAAGCCAACCCTGACTCACAACTCGTATCGTAGTTTAGTGTAGTTGTCCTAGTTGCAAGTCCACCCTCCACTCGCAACTAGGCCCGTAGTTTGTTTCATCCCAGTTGCAAGTCCACCGTCGACTTGTAAATGGATCATAGTTTTGTGTAGTTGTCCTAGTTGCAAGTCCACTCTTGACTCGCAACTAGGTCTATTGTTTGTTTCATCCTAATCACAAGTTCACCCTCGACCCTAACTCGTATCATAGCTTTATATAGTTGCCCCATTTGCAAGTTCACCCTAGAATCGCAACTCCTATTATAGTTTAAGTATGGTTGTCCCAGTTGCAAGTCCACCCTCAACTCGCAACTAGGCCCGTAATTTATTTTTTCATCATAGCTATAAGTCCAACATTGACTCACAACTAGGCACATAGTTTGTTTTCATCCTAGTTGCAAGTCAACCCTTGACTCGCAACTAGGCTTGTAGTTTCGTAGTTGTCCCCGTTGCAAGTTCACTCTCGATTCGTAAATATGCTCATAGTTCTTCGAGTTGCAAGTCCACCCTCAACTCGCAACTGGGTATGCGTTTTGTTTTCATCCCAGTTGCAAATCCATGCTTGACTGGCAATTGGGCTTGTAGTTTATTATGCAAGTCCACCCCCGACTCACAACTTGTATTGTAATTTTGTGTAGTTATCCTAGTTGCATGTCCGCCCTCTACGGGCAACTCTATCGTAGTTTTGTGTAGTTATTCCAGTTGCAAGTCCTCCCTTGACTTGCAACTAGACACGTAGTTTGTTTCACAATTTGGCCTATGTTTTGTTTTTCCTCCTGGTTGCAGGTCCACCCTTGACTCGCAACTGGGCTCATAGTTTGTTTCACCCTGGTTAAAAGTCGGTCCTTGACTCAAAACTTGGCTACTATCGTTGTAGTTGTCCCAGTTGCAACACTCGACTTGTAGTTGAGCTCATAGTTGTCTCGGTTGCAAGCCCACCCTTGCCTCATAACTCGAGCATGTGTTTTTGTTTTTCATCACAGTTGCAATTCCACCCTTGACTTGCAACTGGCCCCATAATTTGTTTCATACTAGTTGCAAGTCGACCCTTGATTCGCAACGGGGCCTGTAGATTCGTAGTTATCTCAGTTGCAAGTCCACCATCGATTTGAAAATAGGCTCATAGTTGTACTAGTTGCAAGTCCACCCTCGACTCGCAACGGGGCATGTGTTATATTTTTCATCTCAGTTGCAAGAGCATGCTCAAGTCGCAACTGGGTTGTAATTTGTTATTGTCCCAATTACAAGTCCACCCTTGACTCACAAATGATATCGTAGTTTTGTGTAATTGTCTCAGTTGGAAGTCCACCATTGACTCGCAAATAGGCTCATAGTTTGTTTCATCCTAGTTGCAAGTCCACCCTGAACTCGCAACTGGGCTCATAGTTCCGTAGTTGTCCTAGTTGCATGTCCACCCTCACTCGCAACCGGTCCCATAATCTCTATCTCTACTACTATAGTACATGTTTTTTTTGAATATTTGAATCTACCTTCATCTCACCTGTTCTGCCCGCGTCTTCCGTCGGATCTATTGGATCGAACGGCTCAGAGCGGATGGATTCGCCACTCACGTTTCTCCCGCCAACCTACAAACACTCATGCCTTCTGGAAGACTCCACGACCCACGGTCGCCTCCTGGTCCTGCATGGAGAATATTGATTGCTGAGCCCATTCGCTGTGGAGACGTGGAGTGTCTGGCTGCTGAGGAACGGGATCATGCGCTGCGTCGACGATGGCAGGCAGGAATGGGGATCTGATTTTCTTCTTTGAGAAAAAGGAACGGGTCCGATGAAGGGTGTGGTGGTGTGCTGACGCTCTGCTTTCTTTTACAGTGGCTATATAGCTGCCCAGTGGCCCGTATGGCCTGAGTGTCAACCAAAATTCGTAGTTCAGCCCAGGCGGAAAGGTGGATGGCTATTTGCCATGCTTTTCACGAGTTTTAGATAATACAAAAAAAGCTACTACCATGCATATACATTTGTATATATGGGCTTTCCCAAGAAAACGTGTATATATGGACACACATGTCGGTGCAGATTTTTGGGACAAGGTTCTAGGCGCACCCTATATAGCATTTTTTTTATTTTTTAAATATCAAGAAAAAAAAGAAAAATGTTCTTTGAAAAATATGATCGAGTGTTCTACTCATGTATGAAGTTTAATGAAGAAATGACTACAGTGTTCATCTAGGTGGGGAAAATAAAATTGTAACTTACAAAGTTGAATAGTATTTTTGTAAAAGGAAAACAATATACAATTAGTAAGTAGTATATTTTTAAAAGAGAAAGTCGAATCATAATTTTTATATATAGAAATGTTTTTTAACAGAGGATCATGAAAGTCATTTCTTCACGAACCTATACACACGAGTATAACACTAGACCATATTTGTTAAAACAAGTTTTAAAATTGTTTAACTTTTCAAATATTTTGTAATTATGGCGCACCTATAACCAGGTTCCATTATGTATTTTTTGTATATATACCATTTTTTGGCAATTCTTTCTTGATATACGACCCTTTAATAATTCTAGCCTAGCCTCTGGCTGTATTCCATCTACACCGAGGTGATGTAGAATGCATAGAGATGATCATTCTCTCAGCAAAATATGATTCCATGACATGAACTACCATTTTGTGAATATTGAATTCAGGTTTGTGAAGTAGTACTCCCCCCGTAAAGAAATGTAAGTCTACAAAATCTTATATTTCTTTACAGAGAGAGCACACACTAACCAACATTTCTTGACATATTTTTGGCAATTTGAGAAAATGAAAAATTATCAAGACATCATAACTTGGTACAGGTTGCAAAGCTAAACAATCCATGTAAAAGGTGCTCAGTTTGTATTGAAACTTTGCTTCTTGTGTGAATCTTTTTATTAAAAATGTACACGCGCAAAGCACGTGCCTTCGACTAGTTTTGATGTAGTCCCAGTTGCAAGTCCACCATCGACTTGCAACTGGGCTCAACCCTTTTCTATAGAAATTGTAAATCTAGTTTGATCCAGTTGCAAGTGCACCCTCGACAAATTCATGAACAAATTTTGATTATCGTGAATATTTTCTAATCCACGAACATTTTTTGAATGCACGATCGAACATTTTTTGAATGCACGATCAATTGTTCCGTATGTGTTTCAAAATAGTTTAGTGTATATTATAACAATGTTCACCGTATATTAAAAAAAGTTCACCATATATTTGAAAAAAGGTTAAGTGTGTATTTAAAAATATTTTAATGCATATTAAAAAAAGTTTAGTGTATAATTAAAAAAGTTTATTGTATATAAAAAGGTCACTGTATATATTGACAAGGAAGTTCAATGTATATTACAGAAAAATTAGTGTGCATTCAGAAAATGATTATCATATATTAAAGAATTTTCATCGTATGTTAGAACATATTTCATATTCATTGACATTGTTTTGTAATTTGTAATTTTTAATTTATATTCATGAACATATTTTTGATCAAATTTTTGCCTTTTATTAAAAATTAAGGTATAAAATATTAGTGTTAAAAAGGAAAAACCAAAAGGCGAAAAATGTCGATAACCTACTACAAGCTAGCCTGTAAAAAGATGACGGAAAACAAAAAAAAACAAATCAGTGGTAGCGCTACTTTATTTTCACTGATGCATTTGATCGCTAGCTTTTCCTCAAAAAGAAATTCTGATCGTTACACAATTTGAATCGCTAGCTTCATCTTTTTAGCACTAATCGCTAGCTTTGTGCTAGTCGGTAGCCTACTAAATGTACGAGCGGTTGGACATATTGGCCGGCCCAACCAGGCGGAGATGCGGGCTAGCTGGTTTGTTTGTTTTGAGCTTTGTCAAATCAAAATCAAACAAATAAACAGTAAGGTGGTGCTGACATCACACTTAGATGTGACTTTGTTATGTCACATCTAGATGAGCCCTAGACAGACCCTTTCTAAAAATAACAATATATGAAGCACAAGTATAGATTCTTCATTGCAAGAGTATACGTAAACGAAAAGGAATGCAAGGGCGATACACGTTGGTAATTTCCCTCTAATTCGGGGTCTCGGCCTTGATCACGCGAACGTGGCAGCGAACAACAAGCCGGCCATCGGCAATCGTCTTTCCGGCAAAGTACTGTAAGTACGGGAACTCGTGCTCGGGATCGTGATGGCGGAACGTGTGCTTCGTGGATCTCACCTCCTTTTGATCGCCGATCTCGAAGCGGAACTCGGCGGTGGTCGCCGGCTCGTCGGACCTCCCGCGTCCGAGGAAGACGGACATGCCGCAGCTGGTCCTGTCGCCGTACCGACCGCTGCCATTCGGGTAGACCTTGAAGTACCAGTTGCTGCCGCCGAGGCTAAACTGGGTGGAGTGCACGCAGTCCCCGGTCCGGAGCACCGCCTTGATCTTCGAGAAGCGGTCGATCGTCAGCATGTGGGACCCAGTGAGCTGCGTCTTGGAGGGATCAGAAGCGGCCGCGGTCAAGGCCTCCATGACCTCGGCCGACGACCTGGTGATCTGCACGTCGGCGGACACCGTGCACCGGATGGTGAAGCTGTCACCGCGGAGGCAGCCTGACGCCTCTAGCTCCCTCCGCTTGACGAACCAGACGTAGCCCGTGTTTAGTTTGCCGTTCTGCCTGGAGGTGACCGTGTGGTTATCAAAGACGGTGCGCTCGCCGCTGCCGTCCAGGATCTCCATCGAGATCCTCGAGGCCTCCATGTCCTTGGAATAATACCTGTGTGTGGTCGGTTCGGCGAAGACGGCGACGAAGTCCGCCTCCTTGCTGTAGCCGGCAGGGCACACCGCCTCGTCCTTAGCCTTGACGTAGCCGGCGGGGTACACCTTGACATCGTAGCTGTAGCCGAGGAGGTGGAGCGCGTGGTCGAAGAGCAGCGCGGAGCCGGGGCGCATCAGCGCCCACTTGGAGTAGTCGGGGACCGTGAAGAGGCGCGTGGCTGACATCGTCTCCCACACGCTGCACTTGGACGGAGGAGACGGCGGCAAGGACGAGTAGTAGAAGCTGCTAGCGGTGGCGCCCATCCTGATACCGATCCTGGCGGGTGACCGGTGCTCGATGGTAGATCGATCGATGGAAGCAAGGGATTACGTTAAGACGTGGCTACCGCCGCCGTACGTGTTGCAATCTCCATCGTAATCCAAACAGTCCGGGAATATCCAAACAATCCAAACAGTCCGGGAATATATAGCGGCCGGTGTGTTTGTTGAGGGACACCGCAAAGGATGCAAAGGTGAATACAGTTTGCTCTACCGTGTGTATAGCGGCGGTTGGATTGTGATGCTTGTGGCCGGGATGTCCCGCAAAGGAAGCATGCTAGTTTACACATGAAAGGAAGCATTGAGCAAAGGTTGATGCATATGCAATTTTTCCACTAGGAATGCCAAATTTATGTACAATGCGGTATAAGTTGACATTATTTCTCTTGATATGGATTAAGTTGTACAGTTCACTGTTTATTCAGTTTCGTATCTTTCTTTTTTGCGGGGGGATTCAGTTTCGTACTTAACAAAAATGAAGTTTTGATTGCCTGCAATTCACTGGTTCTATGGACACTCAGGAGAGCAATGTGTGGGCAGCATAATAAGCTCCACGTATCTTGCGCTTTTCATTGGATCCCTGATTACAGATAATAAGCAACACATCTATGCTCGTTACCAGTGAGGTCATGTGTCTTTCAGTTATTAGAATCTGCATTAGGCAATATATTTGTTATAGCATGGCAATTCCTGAGCATTCGTTGGGAGTGTTTTTCCAGGAAACATTCTCTGAACATTCTATGATAGTGTGTACACTCAAATAAGCCTCTGAGGAAACGTCAACTCGATCGGTTTGTTCAGGTGCCCTCCCTGAGGGAACATAGTTGACTAATAATTTGGTTCAGCCACTTAAATTAGTTAAGCACCCTTCCCGCCAAAAGTAATGAGTAGTTAAGCACTCGTGATTGACTTCGACAAAGCATTGGCCAAATTACACTGATCATGAAAGATGACAACATCATGCTAGCACAGTATCATCTGTTTTCATCTACATTGGTCATATGTTTGTGGAATTGCTAGAAATATGTGCATAAATATTGTGACTTTATGATTTTCTCTTGTACACGTGAGTTCTAATCCTCATTGGTTGTTGTTGAATTGACAGACGATCTAGATTACACAGCTATATAGGTTCTTTGTTGCAAGAGTAATACAATATACCTAGAAACAAAAAGGAACGTAAAGGCGATACACGGTGTCCACTTTGTTAGGAATATATTTATCCACGAGGTCATGTGTCCTTCAGTTATTAGAATCTACATTAGGCAATATATTTGTTATAGCATGGCAATTCCTGAGCATTTGTTGGGAGTGTTTTCCCAGGAAACATTCTCTGGTAGTGTGTACACTCAAATGAGCCTTTGAGGGAACGTCAACTCGATCGGTTCACTCAGGTGCCCTCCCTGAGGGAACATAGTTGATTAATAATTTGGTTCAGCCACTTCAATTAGTTAAGCACCCTTCCCGCAAAAAGTAATGAGTAGTTAAGGACTTGTGATTGATTTCGACAAAGCATTGGCCAAACTACACTGATCATGAACTTGGCAGATCAGATGATAACATCATGCTAGCACACTATCAACATAATATTACTGTTTTCATCTACATTTGTCATATGTTTGTGGAATTGCTAGAAATATGTGCATACATATTGTGACCTTATGATTTTCTCTTGTACACATGAGTTCTAATCCTCATTGGTTGTTGTTAAATCAACGAACGATCTAGATTACACAGCTATATAGGTTCTTCGTTGCAAAAGTTATACAGTATACGTAGAAACAAAAAGGAATGTAAAGGCGATACACCGTGTCAACTTTTCCTAATTTGCACTTGACTTTTGGTTTGTTCATTACTCAGAATTAATCTTGATCCGTCCATTAAGAAGGTGGGGTAGTGGCAGTCGGCGGCTCCTCGGTAGGGAGCAAGACGAGACAGAGACGACGACTGAATTCCGCTTCGAGGTCATCGGCGTCACAGGGCCCAGCAAAGTGGAGCGCTTGAGGCACACGTTCAACCACGATAACCCCGCACACGGGTCCCAGTGCCCGTTGATTATTGTAACCTCCGGCGAGTACGTGAAGTAGGGGACCTCGTGCTCGGGCTGGTCATGGTGGAACTTGTGCTCCGCCTTGGCAAAATACTCCAAGATAATGTGCTGGTCGACCTTGAAACTGAATTTGACGGTAGTCGTCAGCTCGTCGGACCTCCCGCGGCAGAGGTAGACGGTCATGTGGTTTTTGCTGTCATCAGAATGCCCGTTGGGGTACACCTTGATGTACCAGGTGCTGCCGCGGAGACTGAACTGGGTGGAGTGCACGCACTCCCCGGTCCGGAGCCCCGCCTTGATCCTCGAGAAGCCGCCAATCGTCAGCACTCGGCACCCGCTGAGCTGTGTCTTTGAGGGATCAGAAGCGGCCGCGGTCAAGGCCTCCATGACCTCGGCCGACGACCTGGTGACCTTCACGTCGACGGACACCGTACACCGGATGGTGAAGCTGTCGCTCCGGACGCAGCCGGACGCCTCCAGCTCTCTCCGCTTGACGAACCGGACGTACCCCCTGCTGCGGTTGCCGTCGGACAGCGTCTCCTCCGACTTCGCCGTGTGGTAGTTGTCGAACACAGTGCGGTCGCCGCCGCCGTCCAGGATCTCGATCAAGATCCTGGCGCCTTCCTTGTTGCTGGAACAGTAGGAGTCGTCGATCCGTTCGGCGAAGACGGCAACATAGTCCGCCGCCTCCCTGTCGTAACCGGCGGGGTACACCTTGAGGTGGTAGCGAAGGTCCAGGAGGTAGATCGTGTCGTCGAAGAGCAGCGCGGAGCCGGCGGCCATCTGCACCCAGCTGGAGTAGTCGGCGACCGTGAAGAGGCGCGTCGTGGACCTCGTCTCCCACAGGCTGCACTTGGATGGCCCAGACAGCGGAGACGAGCTGCTGACACTGGCGCCCATCTTCGCCAGTCGCCGGTGGTAGATAGATCGATCGATTGAAATTGAAGCAAGGAGTTAGGTTAAGGAGCTAGGCTACCGCCGATGGCGTGTACCGTGCGTTGCGATCTCCATGCGTTAATCCTTATCTACCGGGATTGTAATTGTACCAGCCGTGTTTTCCGCTTATACCGCTGTATAGTTGAGATTGATTTATATACCCGAACATGATTAGATTGTTTTTTTAGGTTACATGATTAGATTGTTCATATTTTTTCATGGTAATACATGTCTTATTGTCATAAAGATCAAATTATAAGTCACGTAAAGAACGACATGACAAAGCTGAAAAGATAGCAGAACAACGCTAAGCTTGACACCGATGTCCGTCACCTCCCTCCGGCACCACCACAACATCCATCAAAGAAAAAATGATGGATCACCTCCTCATCAGAGCTCGATGTGGCTCCATCACTGATTTGCAGCTTTACGGACCTTCAAGGTGGCTCATCAAAGATGAAGCCATTGTTGTTGAATGAATCAGACCGGGGCAACACCCCAGACATGTTATCGAACTCTAGATCTGACACCCCACCACGACTAGGATGCCGAAGTAGGAAACCATACCTGTCATCCATCAACCGCGTACCCCAACACACGTTTCGTCTTCCAGATGTCGTCGATGCAGACCACAATCTACATCCGTTCCCGAACTACCTCCAAGCTCCACGCCGATGCTGGAGCAGACACCGTCGCAACGGCGGAGCCCGAGGACACAAGTCCACCACAAGGATGTCGTCGCCACGAGGATATCCCCCCCTCCCCCCGCCCCGCTTGAACAGACTGGTTCCCAATCCATCACCGACGACGATCGCCTCGCCGGAGAAGAATCTGGAGCTTCTTTATTCAGCATCGCCGTCGCCGCCACCGAAGCCAAGACGTCGGACGATCCAAAAACATAAGCTATTAGGGCTCTAAATCTAAAGCAAAAACAATCCGCACGCACGGGCGACCGACCTCACGACCGACGACCAAGAGGTCACCAGCGGAGGAGAGACGCTGAAAAAGGCGCCGGAAAGTTGGCTCTCTTGGCGGCGGCGGCTAGGGTTCTGGTGGCTAGCATATCACCAAGGAGAGCTCCATGCGTTAGAGCATCTCCAACAGGCGCCTAAAAAGAGCCCCGTGCAATTAAAATTTGTATTTTTGGGCGCCGAACAACTTCAGTAGACGCTGTAGCGCTAAAAGATTTAGGACACGCACTGAAAAACGCTATCGCGCGCAGCATATTTTGAGCTTCGGATTACACACGCTTCACAATTTGCACTGTCTGCTTTTTCGGCGCGCGTTTTTGGGTATCTGCTAAAGCAATGTTGGTTCCGGCACATTAAAAGTGCTACAGGGGCACGCTAAAACTTTTATTGGGCATGGAATTTTTGTGCGGCCGTTGGAAGATGCTATTAATCCTTAATATGTACCCGATGTATCAGCCGCATTTTGCCGTACATACGGCTGTATTGTTGAGAATGAGATATATCCAAATCCTCCTACTCCGACATGATTAGATTGTGGACCAGACGTATAGCATGTCGCGACGCGTAGGCGTAGCACCCAGCCGTACGTACGTTATGTTTGAAGAAGAGAAACGATATAATTTGTTTGTTTGTTTGGATATAACGCTCTCCTTTAGTTTCCAAACAAACAAGCTGACTTGTGTCAAAAGGAAGATTTCAACTAGCCTATGTGAGGATGATACCAAGTGGTGATGATCATCAAGAAGTGCAACTGCAAGATAATGTGAGGATGTCATCACCGCTCTCTATGTTGCTAGCTACACACTCAAAAAAAAAAAAGCTACACACTCAAAAAAATATACTCCCTCCGTCTAGGTGTATAAGCCACTTTAGAAAACTAAATAATCCCGAAACACTTACACACTGCATTAACTCCCACCTCGTTTCTTATTTCTTGACATATCAACCAATAAGAGATGTGGGCGTGCATGTTTTCAATGACTCAAGACTACCAAACACGACATGCAGTGGTTAGTTCATTGCATGCAATGTTATCAATTAGCAAATAAACATTAAGTTCTCTTTTTTTTCCCTTTTCTTTGTCACGGTGCACAACCAAAGATGACTTATTCACCTGGACGGAGGGAGTATTAAAAAAAGGGAGGAAGGGGGCGCTCTCTCTGTAGCCTATGTGATGGTCATCCTCTGAATTATCCATACCGAACACAAGGAAGGAACCAAGCCATTATAGTGGAATGGACCCATGAAAATCTATTACACGGCGTTCTCGAATCAAACACAGCCCAACAGACTAAGAGCAAGTACAATAGTGGGCTTATAGCTTGCTTACATGGTAATTTTGTCTAGCTATGTGGAGGGGAGGGACATGAAAAAGTAAGGGGAGTGGGCTCTCATGCAAGAGTCTGGCTGTATGCGTGCTCCAAAGCAGATGCAATAAATGTGAGGAACCAGATAAAAAGAAGATGGGAAAAAGTACTAACCTTATAGCTAACCTTATTGTATGAGTGATTATATGTGTTGGCTATAGATAATATGACAACATCTTATAGTCAGCAGTTGTCTGTACTATTAACCATGTTCTAATATAGTCCTTCCGTGATCTAGACCCGTGAATCTGTTGTTGGATTTGAACTCGGTCATAACAACTTGAGAGAAAAATAGGAGAGACAAAGTCTCCTCCCCTCACGTATGTGCCTTGATCGGGGACACGTAAAACGAAAATGCTACACGTACGGATTTGTTTTACAAGAATTTACAGACCAACCCTCCTCCCCTCATTAATCTCTCCCCCTGAGTTTCAGGGTGGGGCCCGCCTCATCTAATTACCAATTAAACCAGCCCACCTCAGCATTGCCTGTAAAAGTCCTGTAAAGCCTCCGTATGTCTAGCATTGCCGCACATAAAATAACTGTTTTAGTTTTGTACCCCGTCTCTCTAGCACCACATATATAAAGGGAGGAGGTTGTGCCCCTTGGGATGATAAGGCATACATACGGTTTAGCTCCAAGATTCCTAACCACTGATCCTAATAAGGTGCTCGAGGGTTTAGACGGCCACCTCCACCGCTGGCCGCCGCAGGGTTGTGTTTGCGGCTCCGTGCTGCCATCTATGTCACATAGGTGTTGCCCTTCTTTCGCGGCTATCTCATCAGTGGTGGAGGACACAAGGTGCAGCCATGGGCTACACGCCTACACAGAGGCTGCATCGAGCATGCAGGAGACTTCGCCAAGTTCCTGTAAGTTTTCACGATTTCGCTCTAACGTGTTCTCATCACGAAGCCCTCTTTGTTAATCATGCATTAGGTGGTCTAATGCTAGGCCAAAGATTCTATTTCGGTAATCCTAAAGAATTAACACTAATATTTGTGTCTAGTGTGCCATGTCACATCCCTTGTGCCACTGTCAGATTGCTCCATGGTGCTCACTTTCAAACTAGAGTTTTCTCTTGTTAGAAAGCCTACTACAGGTCAAAGCTCCCTTTTGGTAAACTTTCAGAAAGTACATTATCTACTTTGAGAAATATAACATGCCTAAATAATTTTGAAGGGATTTAAAACTTCCAAAATTTTCACTTTTCGAAGTTGAACTATGGGTAAAATTCTGAATTTTGCCACTTTAGGAAATTACGAGATAAAAAATCAGAATTTTGAAACTTTTGGAAATTTTGAACTTAATTTTTTGTGGACTTTCAGAAAATTCAAATTTTGATGGAGAGAGAAGACTAATAGAATGTCACCTGACGGATCCTTCACATTATACTCCTACCGTTTGGACGAAAGTGCTGCCGCCCAAGCGTGGTCACACACCGAGGAGTCATCCAACAAATTCTGATTACAAAAAGCAAATTCTGATTATTTGTTGCTTCAATATGAACTGAAAAACAAATAGAACTTATTGCATTTGGCATTTTATGGGCTTTTCTACTACTACTGCTGCTGCTTACAAAAATTACTTATGAAAGCACGAGTTTGGTGAATGCAAATGATACGAGTCATCCAACCACCTATATATATCATCCAACGTCTCATGCTGCCCTAATGATGTATCCATCACATCATCAATAATTTGGAAACATGTAAATTGCATTGATTGTAAATATAATGGCGACATTAAAGGCATTAAGCACAATTAATCTTGAAATCAAAACTAACTCTGGTTAATCAAGTAAATTATATTGCTATCGAATTGAGCGTTTGTGCACGTACACGATTACCACTAATTGACCAAAACGGATATTCCCAGACTTAGTACATGTTTTTTGAGGGAAGACTTAGTACATGTCGCTCAATAGAGGAGCTGATTCACTCGGCTCTTCGTTCTCCTTTTCTCCCACAATTTCAGGAGATCTGGCAGGCACCTTGAGATGATGCTCCAACCCGTCGTAAGGTGGGACAATGACGACCGGCGGCGGGGCCGTGGTAGGGGTCACCCTCGGCGTGGAAACCTTGATCACACGGAGGTGGCAATGGATCATGAGGCAGTCGTCATCGCTGGCCATATGTTCGGCCAACGCGAGGTCGCTGCTCTTCACCAGGCACCGTGTACCGTGCGTGTGCTTGTTGTGGTCGAATGTGTTCCGCACGCGCTCCCCTTCGCCAGCTGCTCCCGCGAGGCCAACGACCTCGAAGCGGAAATCGGCCGTCGTCTCCCGCTCGTCCGACCTCCCGCGGCTGAGGAAGACGGACACGCAGTCCCTATTATCGTTGCAGTACCCGTTGGGGTACACCTTGAGGTACCAGCTGCTGCCGCCGAAGCTGAACTGCGGTGAGTGTACACACTCCCCCGTGGGGAGCGCCGTCTTGACATTGCAGAAGCGGTTGATCGTAAACGTGTAGTGCTCGCGCATTGTCTCGGCTGCCGGCTCCGGGCAATTTGAGCAAGACAGGGCCTGATCCGCCGCAAACACCTCGGCCGGCAGCCTGCTGACCTCCACGTAGACGGACAGGGTGCACCGGATGGTCAAGCTGTCGTCCCGACGGCAGACACACGACGACCACTCCAACTCCCTCCTGTTCACGAACCGGACATAGCCCCTGCTGCGTCCGCCGTTCTCCAGCGTCTGCCCCGACCGCGCCGTGTGGTTGCGAAGACGGCACGCTCACCGGCCTCGTCCAGGATCTCGAAGGAGACCCTGCAGACGCCCTCGTGGAGGCAGGAGTCGAAGGGCCCGCAGACGCTGAAGAAGACGGCTACGAACGAAGTCCGCCGAATCCTCGTCGAAGCCGGCCAGGTAGACCTTGAGGCGGTAGCCTAAGCCGAGGACGAAGAGAGGGTCGAAGTTGAGCGCCGTGCCGGCCGGCATCCGCGCCCACTTGGAGTAGTGGGGCACCGTGAAAAGGCACGTCGCGGACTCCTTCGTCTCGAGCAGGCCGCACTTCACCGGGAGAGACGGCGGCGCTGCCAGCGACGAGGCAGGACCGCAGGAGGCAGTGGCACCCATCGATAGTATCGAATCGATCGATCCCACACCGTTAAAGATCGGTATATAGGTAACTAAATCTCCACTATTGTTGATGGTTCCTCTCTCTCTCCGCCGTATTTATCGACCGGGTTTAATCAGGTATGTTCCTTGCATACCGACTGCGATCTACCGGCCGGCGAGATATAGATGGTAACTAAATCTCCGTACATGGAATATTTGGATTAGGAGATCACAACCGCCTGGTACATAACCACGGTTTGGGAGAGAGAGAAATCAAGCACATCTATCCATCCAGCATCGAGCGCGCACGCAGTACCACCGGCGGGGAAGGGGAACTCATCCGCCGTCGCCCGACCGCTATGGGTGCGAGAGCCAGCCACTCGTCGCCGAACCTGCCGTCGTCGTACACGCTGGCCAACACGGAGAAGGCGACGCGGCTCTTCACCGTCACGGACTACTCCAAGTGGGCGCACAAGCGGGCTGGCTCCGTGGTGGAGTTCGACGTGTTTCGCCACAATGGCCTCCGCTACCACCTCCAGGTCTACCCCGCCGGCATCGACGACGACTCAGCAGGCTTCCTCGCCTTCTTCCTGGTCTCTCTCGACACGTCCTGGTTCCACGACGACGTCAGGGTCTTCATAGAGATACTGGACGCGGGCAGGGAGCTCGCCGTTTTCGACAACCACACCGCCTCGGCGGAGCAGACGCTGCTCGACCACCGCTGCAGCAAGGGCTACGTCCGGTTCGTCGCGAGGATTGACCTGGATGAGTCGCCGTGCGTCCGTGACGACGACACATTCACCATCCGGTGCACGCTATCCGTAAAAGTGGAGGTGACCAAGGACCTCACGTCTCCAAGAGCGCCGCCGGAGGACGTCGGTCGTGTACAGTCTTCTTCTTGTTCTGTGCAAAAAGAACACAATGACGATGGTCAACTACAATAGTACTCCTGACCTCATTAATAGTATTGTTTTTTCAAATTTCTGATTAATATTTGTAGTTGCTTATGTTTGATATACTCCCTCCATTCCACAATGTAGTGCTTCCTCTATCTACGTGCTTCAACTTTGACCGTAAATTTAACTATCAAGACCGATTGCGGCGGGAGCAAAAATTATATCAGTGAATTCGTATTCGAAAGAAGTTTTCAATTATATAATTTTTTCTCCCGCCGCCGTTGGTCTCGTTGGTTAAATTTATGGTCAAAGTTGGACCTCGGAAAGCGCGGGCGCACTATATTTTGGAATGGAGGGAGTAAGAAATAGTACAGAGTATGTGATAATCATCAGAAATATTTACGTGGTTATTATGCTCATGTTTTTGGAATTTACAGATTTCTACAAGCAACAGTTTTGCTCAACACTGCAATATCATACTCCCTGCGTAACTTAATATAACTCCTTTTTTCAACACTATGACAGTGTTAAAAAACATCTTATATTAAGTTACAGACGGGTAATACTCATGGCAAATCATGCTTCATAAGAAATAGAGATCTTAACAAACGGTAGTACTAGCTAAATCTCAAGACTTACTTTTTCTTCTTCTTAAGCCTACGTCTTAAACCGTTGATCCGACGTTAAGATCCGTGTAAAGTTTTACATTTTTTGGGTCTTACAAAGCATCTATTTTTTTACTAGATACATAAAATACTACTGCAAGACTATGGTAATAGTTTGAAATTTGTATGAACAAATTTATAAAATTGACCAAGACTTGAGAAACTCCTGATCTCTATTGGGACTTGGATGCACCTAAGAAATATCGATGTAGTTTTGCTCATGTTTTAGAAATTCTAGTTTTCCATGCAAAAGCAAACCCAAACACTATAAATCTCACGTGAAATTTTTGCCAATTCCAATCAAACGTTGTCTCGCCTCATGTTCTGGAAACGTTCGTTCTTGTATCGGAATGCGCGAACGTGGTCCACCTCCATCATTCCCTTTTTCATTTCACCTCGACCGTCAATCCTCCATTTTCTTAACACACTCGTTCCAGTAGCTTGTTCGTCACCATTCTTCCCGCGAGTAGCGACGTTAAGTAGAGGAGAAGAGATTGCCGGAGGACGAGAAGAAGGAAGAGGGGGAGTAGCCGGCACCAGTCTCGCACGCGAGCGTCGTTGTCTACTCCTCCCCACGTGGACCAGGGACGAGATCAAGCAGCCACATCCCGGTGGTGAGTGGCGGTGGCTCAAGTTTTTTTTTTTGCGGCGGCTCATGGTGGCCGCTCTCAGCAGCGCGACAGTCACCGAGGGAGCCGACAACATGGAGGCCTTCATCGCTTTTGTGGAGGGTCGCCGAGGAAGCCAAGTGCAAGAATGCGGTCGCCTGCTATTGCAATACGGGGCAGGGCGGCGCCGCGGTCGGCGGGCCGCCGTGTGCGTCGACAACCTCCGTCGAGTACCTTGACCTGCTCCTCCTAATACTGGCCGTCTCCAACCTCACCGACGTCCTCATTGGAGGAGGAGCGGACCGCATCTGCGACACACCGACGACATGCTCTCCTAGAACTCACGCGGTGTCCACTACACCAGAGCCGCAGTGCGTAGCGGCGCCCTCGGCATGCGGCGGTGTGGTCTCTGAGGTCACCTCCCGCGCTAGCCTCTTGTGACCTTGTCTTGTGCTCGCCCTATCAGCCAAGTCTGCAGCATCTCCTCCAAGAAAGGCACATGTACGGTCGTGTTTTCCTCCACAAATTGCCATGCTATTTTATCGGTAAATTGCCACACGCATCACTTGCTATATTTGTCAAATGACACTTATGTAGAATTGTTAATTCATCAGCATGGCAATTTTATGCCTTTTTTCAAATCACTTTTGTATGCAACTCAGGATATGTGTGCATCTTCTACACACAAGAACATAGAAAATGGTTTCCTTGAAGTATAGTATGCATTTGCCAAGTTAAGTTCAGCACTTTATGGTTTCCAATAACATGGCAATCTTCAAACGTTAGTAGTGTGCTGTTTTTCACATGGCAAATTTAGAGAAATTTGTTTCATAACTCACGGTAAATCTATTATATACACAATGGCAATTTTATTTAACATAACATGGTATTTTTAAAAGAAATATATGTACAATGCCAAATTTGCCATGCTTCTATGGAAAAATATGGACTATTCGCTATGACAGTCTTCATTACACATAACATGGCAAATTCCTAATTTAGCCATATGTTTAAAATTAAAATTAGCAGTCCTGATCTTATTAGTAATAGTGTTTTTGTTTCAAATTTCTGATTAATATAAGTAGTTTCTTATGTTTGATTGATATAAGAAATACGGAGTATATGACAGTCGTCAGAAATAAGTATGTGTTCTTATGCTCACTGAATGAATTTAGAGGAGCTCCCAATCTGATTCTCTCCTCACTACTAGGAAAAGGCCTACTAATGGCGCATCTTATTTGGCCATTAATGGCGCATTAGCGGTGCGCCATTAGTGCCACGCCATTAGTATATTTTACTAATGGCGCATCACTGGTGCGCCATTAGTATCTGGTATACTAATAGCGCATCTGGGATGCGCCATTAGTATATACAACAGTGCGCCATTAGTATGCCTCCCAGGGGGCCATGTATACCCAGGTGCTTTGGCATACTAATGGCGCACAACAACAGGATGTGCCATTAGTAACTTCGGCATACTAATGGCGCATTGTTTAATGATGCGCCATTAGTATCCTTTGGCATACTAATGGCGCACTATGATGTGATGCGCCATTAGTATGAATATTAGGTTTTTTTTATTTTTTTATTTTCTGTTTTTTGCACAGGTTACAAAATGTATAATTGGACAAAATATAGACAGCACACATCAACAACAGATTCATCGAATAAAATAGAAGATTAGTCTCTGAATACAATTCATCATTTTAGTCTCCGAATACAATTCATCATATTAGTCTCCGAATTGAAAAGACCGAACAAAGATAGAACATTATATTACAAGTCTCGAGACCGCGAGTTTGTCTTCACATTACAAGTCGATATCGATCATCTAAACTACCATCACATAGAAGAGAGCTGCGGTCATCACGATGAGCATCATCACGATGAAAATCGTCTTCATCCGGTTCCTCCAACGCTCCCTCCCCTCTCCCGCTAGATAGCGGGCGTATCTAGATTCGGCCTCGGCCCTAGTGGTGTACCCTTTGTAACTGTTACCGCTGAATCGGTGAACCTGTCTCCGACACTCCCCGAGGTACGAAGGACATCTTGATGGATGATTTCCGCAAACTCCGACTGGATGCGAAAGAATTCTTGTCTGATGTCCGCGTCCTGGATTGCCGACACGCTCGCGGCCCAATCTTTGAGTCTACTCGGTAGCAGAAGTTGATGATGGTCCCGTACGATCACCCGCATGTGATGGATGGCGTAGTAGGCACCCTTCTGACCGCCAGTTGGCTGCTTGACGCAGCAGGACATCGTATTGTGGGAGAACACGTGCTTGCCGTACTTACGAATAGGCCTGGTGAAGGTGCCTCCAGATTTGACGTAGCCGGGGAGAACATTATCAAGATCCTTCTTGACATTTGTGTAGTCTATGTTCGACTGACGGTCCGGGTCGAAATATGTGGCCATAGAATATTTGGGGCTTAGGAGGATGAGCGTGCAACGTGTGTCACTGCAGAAAACACGGAATGTTAAAAGAAAAACGATCGAAATCTAAGAATTCATATGTTACGGGGCGGTTGAGGGGAGGACTTACTCGGGAAAGTAAGGCACGAGGAAGTTATCCTTATCTTGGTTTGCCAGAATGACGCCTTCGAGATAAGAACTCGCGACTTGCCGGTCCCCAGCGCTGCCCAAGATCTTGGCACGCATGTAGAAGGGGTCGACTATCACGATGTCCGGGGTCTTGTCGCGAATGATCCGCGTCTTCATACTCAGCGAAAATAGCCGAACGAAGGTGTAGTGCAGCGGATGAAGGTTCAACATAGCGTGGATGTCATCAAACCGCAGGACGATCGTACCCCCGATGGAGTTATCCACAAAGCCCTTGTCCTCTGGCACCTTGGCCGCGAAAACCGGGTATGCCACATCCTTCTCTCTGAGACGCCGCTTCTCCAAAGAAAGAACACTGTCATGCAGACTCCGCATAGCACCGGTTGCAGCATCGAGCATATTTCTCGGTAGCATCGGCCTACCTGCCACATGCACCCTCCTCGAGATATCCTCAGGTCCAGGTGGCCCGTCCTGAGCACGGATCGTAATCGGTGCCGGCTGGCCCGCACCCTTGTTAGTCTTTCTTTTGCGTGCCTTCTTCTTCTCCTGTAATGGGACCGAGTTCTGCTCACAGACCGCCTTCTTGAGTGTGGTGGGGCTGATAATATTTCGCACCTCGCCTATCTGAGGCTCGGTGAAGTCGGCAGCTGGAGGCGTCTTCTGAGAGCTGAACGGCAGACGACGCCTGTTGCAACTTGGCTTCTCCGCGGTACCAGCTAGATCGCGCACGTCTTTTGTTGGGTTGGGTTCTTGAGAAGGAGGCCCCATGAAGTCGCCACCGTACCCATGATCGGCAAAATACTGATCGACGTTGGCAAATGTATCGTCGTCGTCGTCGTTCTGATCCTGTGCCATATGCATGTTTGGATCCAGTGGCATAGGGATGTCCGGCACCGTTGCGGCGGTCTTGCCATGGGGCCGACTTGGCGCCGGCACGACTGGCGGTGTTGTCTTTGGGGTGGCGTCCCCCGCCCCCAAACGAATCTGGCTCTTCGGCCAAAGCAGGGGCCAGCTCAGGCAGGCGCTGAGGGTCATCACGTCATCATCGTTGGCCCCGACGGGTCGAATCGGAGGTAACAACTCGTCGCAGCCTGGCAGCACCCGAACCAGTTGAACCCTAAACAAGTTGGGTGGCATCTGGGTACCGTGGAACAAGGGGTTGCCCGGTTGAATGATTTTGCCCTTGGCGACATCGACCAACTCGTTGTTCACGAAGTGCAGGAGAGTGCACGGAACGTCGGCGGCGCCCTGCGAAAACATGTAGGGCGTCAGGGATGCCCAGTCAAAGGCAAGGAGATGAAGTCCTCGGCTGAGAGAGGCTTAATTAGTTACCGTGATGATGGCGTCGAGCTCGGCTAATGTCGAGGCACCGCCAACGGCGGGCGTGCAGTTGACGGAGGGGCCGCTTCCTGCAGAGGTGCCGGCCGGCGTACACCCGGGTGCATTAAGCTCCCGTGCCGGCGCCGGAGACACCAATGCCGCCTCCTCCGGAGACACCAATGGCCCCGCCATCACGTTCTGCGAGTTGCTGGCCATGAAGCTAGGAATCGGGGGTGGCCCCTATTGGCCGCCCGCAATCCACACACTAATCCCCTGGATCAAGGTAGGCACAATGGCGGTGATCATCCTTCCGAGTTGTTGTTCCACTTGCTCTTGGACCATCTCCGGAATCCGCGCCACCTGTGCCCTGAGTTCTTGAACCTCGCGCGCCTGGCTTTCCGAGCTGGTCTTTTTCTCCTTTCGCCCACCAGTGTTATAGTACGACAACCATTTTGTCGACAAGCCTTTGCCGGCCACACGACCAGCTGACGTCGGCTTACTGAGCTTATCCTTGTTCTTCATTACATTCAACGCCCTATTTAGAGTGGTGTCCCAAGGGTTGCTCTTAGTCGACCCCGCGCTACTGCTTTCAGTCGCCTGCGGAAGGAATGTGAACCATTTAGAAATTTGGCTTCATTAATTAGAATACAACCATATGAAGCTAATTACGCGGGGGTGTATTCCTTACCAGAACAAGCTCAAGCTCCCTGGTCTTCGGATCCGTGGTAAGCTCCTTTGTTTTCGGGTCCTTCTTGTACCGGGCCCTGACAAAGTTCCTGGTCTGCTTGTCACCGTATTTATCGAAGAGGGGTGGTAGGCCTTGCTCGGCACGGTCCGCCTCCTCCTTGTCCCATATAGGCTCCGCCACTCTGTAACCGCCGGGACCGAGTGTGTGTTCCCCTAAGTTCAGCTCCCGCATTTCTTTCCCCCACTTACTTGATTCGGAGCTTGCGGTGCTCGAGCAATTGATCTTGAAGTCGTTGTAGTCATCTTCGGTGATCGAAGGATTTTTCTCCTTGATCTTCTCATAACTCTCACCTTTCTCGATCATTCTCTTCACATTGCTTTTCCAAGTAGATAGGGCCGTGCTCATCTTCGTGAGGGCAGAATTGTTCACTTTATTCCCTTTGAGGCTTGTGTTTTCAAATTCAGCGGGGAACTTGTATCGTTCGTGCAGCTTCGTGAAGAGGAGGTTGCGCAAATTCCCTCGGTCAGGATGCCTGAGGTTCTCGGTGTTGATCGAGACGGTGCTCCGGAGAATGCACCCGAGCTGAAGCGAGTACCCCTTGACTATTCGTTCGGGCGCCCTTGGATTCCCGTCGGAGTCCACTTCAGTAACTTCCTCCTTGACGGTGCGGAGCACGGTCGGGCGCCGGTCCTTCCGTTGCCTCTTTGGTTGGCTGCCATCTGTGCGTGCGCCGCCATCATCAGTGGTGGCATCCTCGGCGGCACCATCAGTGGTGGCATCAGTGGGGTCATCCTTGGCGGTACCATCAGTGGTCTCAGGATCGGTGGGGAAGGCGGCGGCCTCATACAAGTGAGGTTGTTCCTCCATCTCCTGGGACAGCTCCCAGAATGCCTTGACGCCCGAACCCCCGGCCTCATCGTTGTTGGCCATGTTTCTCTCTAAATAGGAACAAAGTTTGGTCAAAAAGTTGGTTATTGTCAAGGAACAAGATCATGGTCTCATCATTTAGGTTTTGTCGACACCGAGGAGAATTCTAAGTTGGGCTACATTTGGTCTGCGTAGAGGCTCATGGAGTAAGATAGCATAGATGTCTGGGTTCTAGCTCATCGCATGCTTTTTAGAAATGAATGAGCTAGCTAGTCACTAACAAATCGAATTTATCAACTTGCAATACAAGGCTCAAGCAATGGGTCAGGCGTCTTCTAACTATACCAGAAACTTGTTTTGGTCCAAAATGTCTTTTATACTACTCTAAGTAACAAGCAATACTTTCACCACTATTTTAATGGTAACATGCTAGTAAAAATAAAAAAATGGCATTATTCAGGAAAGGTAGTTTTTATAGTAAATCGAGTCATTTTTTATCATGTGTTTTGTATGAAGTATTAAACATCAATAGTGGCCAAAACTGAAGAAAAAACTCCACACAAAGCATACTACGTATAGTTTTGAGCTGCCAAATTATAATAGTGGAGCAGCAAGTGAATCCCTCACATTAATCAACATCCTGATTCCACAGTTGACTGATCAGAACAAATTGCTTTACTTGTATTGGGCAGTCCTTGAAACATAGAAAAAGAGATCACACAATTGATTTAACACTGAAAATTGTATGTCTCTATTCAACATAGGAGACTAGAAAGATGGAACACTGAAAACTGTTAAAGCTACAATATAGGAAAAAATTAATCTTCTCAAGGCTCACAACTGAAAAATAATTAATAGCTTGCAATAACACATCTTAGTGGAACCAGGCAAGAGAAATAAAAGTAGGCTTGCATTGTGGAACCAATTAATCTTCTCAAGGCTCACAAATAAAAGTTTCGGTTGAGAATCGGGCACCTTCTAGGTCAAGAAAATTGGGCATGACCTTTGCTAATTTTCTTGACCTAGGAGTGCCCCATTCTCAACCGAAACGGAAATTAATCAACATTTCAGGAGAAAGGGATCATTTCACATCAGGAGAAATAGATCATTTCATCTAGCTCATGCCAGGCAATCAACCAAACCAAATATGTACAGGAAAGGTTCATCAACATCAGTCAATTAAGATACTACACCATAAGCTTCATCCAGCACATGCCATGCAACCTAGCAAATCATCACTTCTGAATCAAAACACCATGCTGGTGTAGCCATAGGCCCACATTAGTCTAAAATCCTGCTTTATTTTTCACAACAGAAAGGTCAAAACAACAATAAAAAGGAGAGCCCAATCTGGTCTAATTGATCCTTGGAAATTATAGAATGTTCACCTATGCATGGAAAAACAACAATTAGGACAGGGAAATTACTATGCAGCTAATAGTCTTTAAGCATTGAAAGACAGCTAAGGTTACAACCCAGAAATTACTATACAGGGAAATTACTACAGTACTCATGTACTCCATCTTACAGAGTTACTCCATCACAGCAACAACAACCTTGCAGATCAGAAATGATTTGTGTAATCTGGTTGGTACTCTTACAGTTGCATAAATTGAAAAAAAATTGATCTGTGTGATCTGGGTTACAGTATCAGCAACCTTGCATTTCATTTTATACAAAATTGTACTCCATCACCAAATTCATTGATGTTTCTAAGCAAAATTCACAAGGTCAGAAGATCACAAGTTCACAAGATCTACAGTAGCAGCAGCATCACAAGTTGACAAAATTCAGTGGACTTAGAAGTTAGAGCTAGAGCAGCATCACTAGAGTGCAACTACAAGAACAAGCACCGGCATCACTTAAGCAGCAGCAACAACATCGAGCAGATTACACATCGCGGGTCACTAGAGCGGATTAAGTGATGACACCCTACTCCTCGGATCTTTGGACAAGTAGCTGACCACCACCAGATGGAGTGGTCACTAGAGAAGATTACACATCACAAACAGGAACTCACGGTGACCCAACTCACTAGAGAAGAGAAAATTACAGAAAAATTACAGTTGCTGCTGCTGTGAATCAACTATACAAAGGCCCAAAATTACACTAATAATTACAGTGTAAAAACCATGGAAATACACAGTAATTCCACTAAAAATGCCACTTACAAATACAGAGCAAAAATCCACTAGAAGTACACTGTAAACCCACTAACATTTACAGTGTAAATTCCACTAACAATTACAGTGTAAATTTCACTGAAAATGCACAGTAATTACACTAAAAGTACACTGTAAATCCTTGTGATTTGAGTGAAATGCACTTGCAACCAAAAGGCCGAAAGGCAGGCTGGTTTGCTCTTCTATGAAAATGGCACACCTTTTCATGGCATATTGTACGAAAGACATAACTATGGGGGTTTTACATATCTGTTTCTTTGAACATTTTACTGTCAATAAAAATGATGTACTGCTGCTTTCACTTAATTCAAATTAGCTAAAACCTTTTACTGTCAAATAGTGCTAATGTTTACTCTATGAAATAAACTACTCCTCCTCTCTTCTCTTCTTCAGTTAATTAGGAATAGTTTTAGAGGTAACTAACTGAAACTATTTATCATGTTGACAACAGTAGCATGTGGACCTATCATGGGGATTCCACTAGAAATCTGTGTGCTCAACAAAACTTAGGCATTGATCCTATAACTCATCGTGCCAGAGAGAGAGGGGGGGGGGGGTCTGACCTGCTGCTGTGCGTCCGAGGCACGGTGCGTGGGAGGTTTGCCGGTGATGGATGTCGCCTGCCTGCCGGTGACGGATGCTGCCTGCCTAGATGCAAATGGGGGTTGAGTGAGTCACAGCAGGCCAGGGGAAGGTACATGAATGGAGAGAGAGAGAGAGAGAGAGCGAGAGAGAGAGAGAGAGAGAGAGAGAGAGAGAGAGGCTTACTGACCTGCTGCTGTCCGGCGGTGGCTGGTCCAGATCCAGGAGCCTCTGTGGCCGTGGGGAGAGGGCGAGGCGGAGGTGAAGAGCGGGATGGGGCGCGGGGAGGATGCCGGGGAGTGGGGCGCGGGGAGGATGTCGGGGCGGCGGGGCGGGGTCGAGGCGGCGTCGGGGCGGCGGGGCAGCGTCGAGGCGGCGGGGCAGCGACGTCGGGAGAGGAGAGGGGAAGGGGATCGAGGGCGAGGGCGAGGGAGAGAGAGGGGATAGGGAGGGGCCGGGGAGGGAATATGGATGGGGCCGGGCACAATACTAATGGCGCACCACCGCTCGGTGCGCCATAAGTACATCCATACTAATGGCGCACCTCACCGTGGTGCGCCATTAGTATTTTTTTTCTTATAGCAATGGCACAATACTAATGGCGCACCACCCCTCGGTGCGCCATAAGTACATCCATACTAATGGCGCACCTCACCGTGGTGCGCCATTAGTATTTTTTATAAGACAGTAATAATTTTTTAAACTAGTTTAAATCATAACAATAATATTTTTTTTATAAGACAGTAACAGTAATATTTTTTTTATAAGACAGTAATAATTTTTTTAAAAATATAATCAAACAGTAATGCCGGTGGAGCGGGGGAGGGTACGCGGGGTGCGAGTGGTCGGCGGCGGCGGTTGAGTAGGGGAGGGGTGCGGGGGGTCGGCGGCGGCGGTTGAGTAGGGGAATCGAGGGTGCGAGGGGTCGGCGGCGGCGGCCGGTGGACCGGGGGGTGCTCGGCGGCGAGGGGGACCGGATCTGGTGAGGTGGGATAGCGATCGAGATGGAGGGGGATCGAGATCGAGTGTCCATGAAATTTAAAAATATTCATGATAGTTCAAAAAGTGCCCATGAAATACAATCGAGAAATGAAGGCTACGATTTAAATACAATCGATCTTAGCTAGCTATCTGTTCACAATCTTCTTGCCCTTCTTTTTCGCAAATGGAGTTCTTCTGTGGAACGGACGTCTTTTAGGTAGGGTGGTCCTGCTTCTTCTTGTGGTGTATGCTGCTACTTCATCATCGTCGTCATGTTCGATCCTCGGGTCGCCGTACTTGTCGAAGTCTTGCTCATTGGCTACTCCATCCATTCCGATGATCTTCCTTTTGCCTGTTCTCACGACAACACGACTGGGCTTTGACGGGTCGGTAATGAAGAAGCATTGGTCCACTTGGGAAGCTAGTACCCATGGCTCATTTTTCGCGGTGACGTTTGCGCCCGCGGTCTTGGATTTGGCTTCGGGTATAACCATGGTGGTGAAATACCGGTCTTCTTTTAGGACGCTCTTGGCCATCTGACACGGAACATCGGGACCTTCTCTCCAGCGTAGCTCAGCTCCCAGATCTCCTCGATCCTTCCGTAGTATCTGTCCTTGTCGTTACCGGTGTAGGATTCCATCGTTACCCCGGAGTTCTGATAACCATCGCTCTTCATGTCCTTGGCCTCGGTGTAGAATGTGTAGCCGTTGATATCGTACGCCTCATAGGTCATCAGGTTGTGCTCAGCGCCCTGTGACAAGGCGAATATGAGTTGTTCTTCCGCGGAAGAATCCTCATGTAAAGGGTACGACAGAAGCTTTTGCTTGAATCAACGCGTGAAACATGAGTTGTGCTCTTTGAGTATATCTCCGTCCGTCCTCTGTTGGCCTCGATCATTGTACGTCTTCTTAATAAAGGTTTTGTGCTCTACCACCCAAGGATCGACCACGTCTATGTGTTGTAGCGCGACTAGGTTTGCTCTTTCAAAGTCGGCGAGTCGATCCTCGAAGTCGACATGCATTTCGCGACGACCCTCACGGTGACCCCATCCAGCGAGCCTGCCGAGGTGCCTGTTGACGGGCAGACCAATGGGGTTCTCGATGCCTAGATAATTCATGCAGTAGGAGATGCACTCTTCGGTCAGAAAGCCCCTGGCTATGCTTCCCTCTGGACATGACATGTTGCGAACGTATCCTTTGATGACACCATTCATCCTTTCGAACGGCATCATGCTGTGCAGGAACGTTGGCCCGAGTTGGATGATATCGTCCACGATATGGACCAGCAGATGCACCATAACATCGAAGAATGCGGGCGGGAAGTACATCTCAAACTCGCATAGTATCACCACGATCTCTTCCTGTAGCCTTCTGAGTTGCCTCACGCCAACAGACTTCCGAGAGATGACATCGAAAAAGTTGCATAGGCGAAATAGTGTTTCACGGACGTGCGCGTCCATGATCCCACGGATTGCAACTGGAAGTATCTGCGTCATCAGCACGTGACAATCGTGAGACTTCATCCCGCTGAACTTCTGCTTCGCTGGGTCTAGGTATCTGCTTATCTTCCCCGCGTAACCGTAAGGAAGTTTTACTCCTACGAGGCAGGTGAAAAACTGCTCGATCTCCTCCTGACTTAGAGTGAAGCACGCGGGAGGGTAGTCATTTCCAGTCTTCTTGGCCTTCTTGCCTTTGCGACGACTTTCCGTGTCCTGCTTCGCCTCATCATCATCATCATCATCATCATGATCATCATATATAGTGTGAAGCTCCTGCCTGATGCCCATTGATTTCAAGTCTGCCCTTGCTTTCGGCCCATCTTTGGTCCTCTCTGGCATGTTGAGCAGGGTACCAAGCAGACTCTCACACACGATCTTCGTGATATGCATGATATCAAGGCTATGAGGCACACGGTGGATCTTCCAGTACGGCAAGTCCTAGAAAACAGACCTCGTTTTCCATACCTTCAGCAGCGGCTCTGGCGCCTTTCGCTTCTTTCCCGGCTCTGGCGCATTTTGCTTCTTTCCCGGCAGTGGGCAGTCTTTCCAATTTTTCAACAACTCGTCTATTTCCTCGCCGCTCCTCGTACGCGGGCGTCCTCGTGGTTCGGTTTCACCATCGAACAGATCCTTGCGTTTTCTCCACGGGTCATCGTCGCGAAGCCACCTTCGATGTCCCATGAACACGGTTTTCGAAGACCCGGGATCTCTATCTAGCTGGCGATACGTTGTGTCATCCATGCACCTGACGCATCCAGAAAATCCGTGGACCACCTACCCCGCGACATATCCGTAACCGAGATAGTCGTGCACCATCGTGAGCAGCGCGACTCTCATAGGGAAATATTCTTTCTCTGCGGTGTCCCACGTATTGGCTGGCGTTTTCCACAGCGTGTCAAGCTCCTCTTTTAGCAGCCCCAGATACAGATTGATGTCGTTCCCTGGTTGTTTCGATCCTTCAATTAGCATACTCATGTGAATGTATTTCCTCTTCATGCACAACCAGGGGGGAAGGTTGTACATCCACACAAACACAGGCCAGGTGCTATGTGTGCTTCTCTGGCTGCCAAATGGATTGACTTCATCGGTGCTCGCGCCCAACACGATGTTCCTTGGATCGTTCCCAAATTCTGGGTCTTCGAAGTTCAACGCTTGCCACTGGCTCGCATCCTTAGGGTGACTCAACATCTTGTCTTTTTTATCTATCTCCGGATCATTTGCGTCATCTTCTCGCTTCTTCTCCTCCCTATCCGCGTGCCAATGCAGGAGCTTTGCTACCTTAGGGTCCGCGAAATACCGCTGCAGATGAGGAGTGATGGGAAAGTACCACACCACTTTTCGAGGAGCTTTCTTCCTCTTCTTGTATCGAGTGACGCCGCACACCGGACATATGGTAGACTCCGCGTGCTCGTCCCGATAAATGATGCAATTGTTCATGCACACATGGTATTTCACGTGCAGTAAATCCAGAGGACACACGATTTTCTTCGCCTCCTCCAAACTGGTCGGGCACTTGTTCCCCTTGGGAAGACGTTCGTGCCAGAATGACATGTTCTCGTCGAAGCATGCGTCGGTCATTTTGTATTTTACCTTCATCTCCAGAGCCATGAGCGTTACTTTCAGGCGGGTATCCTCGGGCCTGCATCCTTCATACAATGGAGTGACCGCGTCTAACTCAAGTTGATCCATCTTGGCTTTCTCTCGGGCGGCAGCTCTTGCGTTATCCGTCTGCTTGAGAAGCAGCTCTTGAATATGAGGGTCCTGCACCCAGCCCATCGATGCTCCAGCGTTGTCTGCTCCGCCGGCATCATCATCTTCATGATCATGCCCGTCGTCTGCTCCGGCATCTTCCTCATCATCATGTCCTGCATCTTCTACATGATGACTATGTACAGCATCACTGTCGTGATCATCTCCTAGGGATTCTTTGTCTTCTCGCCCGCCCGAGCCGCGGTGGTTGTCTTGCTGCCCTTCCTCATTTCTTGCCCGGCCCCCATGGACGACTTCGTAGTCATCTTCATCACCTTGCCACCGATAGCCATCCATGAAACCATGCAAAAGCAGGTGGTCCCGCACCTGCCTGGATTCCGGGTCCGCAATAAGGCTCTTCAGCTTGCATCTTCGACACGGACATCTTATCTCCGTCTCGTTCTTTTGAAGCATCTCGGCCTTCGCGGACCTCAAAAACCTATTCACGATGCCTTCGGTCATCATGCGGACCATGGTCGCCTGCGGGGTAGAGCAAAACGATATTTTAGAACCAAGAAAAAAATTGGCATGACTTTCCCTAAAAATAGGACCAAAAAGAATGCTTAATGCCAAAATTCTCGCCGAAACGGAAATGAATCAACATTCCGGCAAAATATTGGCAACTATCGCATTTCAAATACCGGTACACCTCCAAACACAAACACATATGCAACACCACAAACATATGCAACACCACGAACATACATAGATCTAGCTAGGCCATAAAAAGTGCATGTGCACATTGTTGTAGGGAGAACAACATAAATATAGCTTCCCCCATTACTTACCTATCAAAACAAGGTAATTTAACCACTTAGATTGAATGAATCTATGGTGGAAATGAGGTGAAAAAGAGGAGGCACCCGAGACAAGGAGGAGGTGGAGAGAATTAAGTGGGGAGAAAGTGAGTGTGGGTAGGAGAGGCTCCCCAAAATATCTTGTTGCTGCCCACTTACTAATGGCGCACCAACTCCAAATGCGCCATTAGTAATCCAGATTACTAATGGCGCACCACCAGATGATGGTGCGCCATTAGTAGTTTTGCAAAAAAAAAATACTAATAGCGCACTTTCCGACAGTGCGCCATTACTAGTTTGAACTAGTAATGGCGCACGGTGGAACAGTGCGCCATTAGTAGTTTTGCAAAAAAGGAAATAAAAAAACAACATTAGTGGCGCACTTTCCGACAGGTGCGCCATTACTAGTTGTAACTAGTAATGGCGCACTTTGTCTGGATGCGCCATCAGTATGTTTGGACATGCGCACTAGTTTTAAAAAAAATTTGATACTAATGGCGCACCCTGTGCCAGGTGCGCCATTAGTAGTTTCAACTCTAATAACGTATCAGAAGGTGGTGCGGCATTAGTATATACTAATGACGCACCACTTGTCAGGTGCGCCATTAGTGTCAATCCCATCTATAGCCCTTTTTCTAGTAGTGCCTTGTGGACATATATTTATCCATCTCTGTGAATTGGCGAGGACTTCATTGTGGCTACATTTAATCAATTTCGCTATGGAAATGCAAGGTAGATCTTATGAGGATAAGCAATCGCAACAGCAATATCAGGATTTGTTGGCAAAATTTAGCACGAACTACTACTTTCCCATGCATGGATGGACGTTATTCTATATGTTTTTGTTTTGTTTTTTTTGCAATGGACGTTATTCTATATGTTATTTCAACATATAATATTTATTAAAAAAAGATCAACATATAATATACCAGAATCAAAGACCTCGATGCCAAGGCAGCAAGGTTGATCCTGGAGACCGGCCATCCCTGCCACACGCGCTTGCTCGTGTCTAATCTTTGGTTCGTCTAATATATTTTTGTTACCACATGCTTTCTTTATGTATTAAACCCGAGTTACATGTTAACATGTGTTCGACTTAAGTATATAACACTCCTCTAATGACAAGTCCAACCATAGACTCTCATAACATATTTTCGAGGTAAATCCAACCATCATACCAATTATATGTCTAACCTAAGTTCAGTGGCGGAGCCAGCGCCCAGTGACCCTGGGCACTTGCCCGGGCTCGCACGGTATGCGCTAGCTACGATGGCCCCATTACGTTGGCAAAACTCATCAACGCAACGTGCTTTTACCCGGGCAGTTTTTTTTTTGAGACAAATTACCCGAGCAGCTGGTCTGGTTGTCTGATCAGCTAATGTGCTTCTTTTTCCTCCCGTGATGGGTTATGGGAGACTTGCATGATGGATGTAGGAGGCCTACTGGCTATGGCCTAGTAAGCAGTCCTTTCGGCTGTTGTTTACTCCAGACGAAAAGGGCCACAATGTTTTTCTCAGAAAAAAAAAGCGACGATGATTGGTCGATCGCTCCACCTCCCCGCGACCCTGCCTATTCGTTTGTTCGAGACGGCGGCACCCTGGGTCGATCGCAGACATAACAGCGGCGTATGGAGGCTGGCCTTGGTTGGGTGCGTGGCCGGCGGTGGGCTGAGCTGGAGCGGATCGCTCCCGGGAATGGCTTGTTACATCATGGGCCGGTGGCTGCTTCTCCGTTCCTTCGTGATTACTCATTAGGTAAGATTGCTAACTTTTGGAGATTGATATTAAGATTTAAATTTTGAGGTTCGAGCGTGGGGAGTTGGTCATTGAGGTTTACTTCAATTGAAAATTACATTTGGATGATCACTATGATCATAATTTCATTTTCGTCATTTAATGTAGAATTGTGGTTTCGGATTTTGGTGCTATTTATATGTTCTGTAATGAAATCAAGGTTTATTTTTACTGGTCAATTTTTTTGGAAACGAATGGATTACCTGATATTTCATTGGAATCTGATTTTTTTACTACACGTTTAAGTAGTGTGAAATAAAATCTGTATGCATCTCTTAACACAAAATAACCTTAGGTTGGTGGAAGTGCTTTCGTGGTCGCATGATCAATTCCCCGACTTGCGAACATACGCCAAACCCGCGCATTAGGGAAATGATTACAGAGGAGTCAAAACCGCGCATTAGAGAAAGGATTGACAGGTGTTGACCGCTAGAATGCAAAGAGATTTGTGTATACAAAGGGCTAAATATTATACATTCCGCTTATAAATAAATTTGAATTTAATTTATTTTAAATGACTTTAGGCAAAAAAGCAAAAAAAAAATCAAGATTTTTCAAAACCCGGTTATTTCGCCCCCTACCGTAATACCCAGTATTAAGAAAAAAAACTTGAGCCAAATACCTAAAATTTCCAAATTATACACTTAGGCTTAACTTGCCCAGGCTTCACAAAATTTCTGGCTCCGCCCCTGCCTAAGTTTCTATCTTTGCGTAGTACAAGTCAAAGCTTAGGGAAGTCTGTCTTCTCGCAGTCTAGAGCGAACATGTGCTGTTTGGCCTGCTGACCTTTTCACGCGTCCTCATGGAGCCATTGCCGTCTGCTCCAATATCGACGCAGTCTACGCTACAAGACATAGAACATCTATTCCCTAAAAAAAAGACGTAGACCATCTTCACAATTCATAAATCTTCTAGAAGTAGATCGAATGATACAACCGCATTTCAACTCCTAATTCCCCTCTCTAAATAAATAAATAACCTTCTCCTCTAAAATTGCAAGCTTCCAATTGGCTGAATCCCACGGCACAACTAAATAATATGCTAGCTTTCAAGTTTCAAAAACAAAAGGTTACAATTTTCATCTTAGATGGCAAATGGTATTTATTGCACAAAAGTCCAACATTTAAATCAAGAAGTATAACTTTCATTACCTCGATCACAAAGTATTTCTGTGATACGACAGTTAACATGATTAAAATTGGCAAAATGAAGCTTTCAGCCTATGAATTAAGCAGAACAAAGGACAACATTGCATCATCATGGATGTATGCAAAATAACAATGCGTAAAATAATTACTGAGTGATATATTATTAAATTCAAGTAAATTAAAAAAATAAAGGTCCTTCACGACAATGGCAGAAATATGTTTTGGTGTTCAGTCCATGTAGCCCTATTTTGACGAAATCTACTTATTATGAAGTGTCAAGAACTTCTGAAAACAATTTCACATACACACGCGGGCACACACACATAGATGTAGTTTATGAATGTGTAAATTTTCATTATGGGACACTTTGACATGTCATCTATAACAAAACACATACTTAAATGGATTTGAAAATTAGCAAATAGTACGTTCACTACACTTTTTCCTATTAAAACTTGTCCACATTTTCAACTAAAAAATCACTCTACATATTTTCAAAAAATTAGTCATCCTAGACTTAGGAAAACACATTAATGTCTTAATGGTTGTGGCTAGATCTGAGCCGATTGAGACTAATCAAGTCCTAGTCAAGAGATGAACCACGTTTATATACAGATAACATTAAAAAAAAGAAAACAAAAACGAAAAATTCACCCAAATGTCCACATAAAATCGCATGAATGATATAGTATCGACTGAGACTGAGATTTAATGATATCATTTCTGAATATATTTCTTATCAATTATGAGCAACTATTACTGACCCGAGCTATTATTTTACAGTTAACCATCAAAATTGTATTCTCAACTCAAATAAAATAATAAAACATCATTGTATTCTCAACAGGCCTTGTGGGGCGGTCTTGGATATGTGAGCTTGGTGGTCACCTCCACGTCCCTGGACAGCGTGCACCGGACGGTCCCTCCTCGCGACGAACCGGACGTAGCCCTTGCTGCGGTTGTGGTGGAGCAGCGTCTGCTCCGACCTGGCCGTGTTGTTGTCCAAGACGGCGCGCTCCCCGTCCTTGTCCAGGATCTCTATGAAGATCGTCCTGGCGGCCCTACCGAGTAAGAACGAGTCCCAGTGGTCTTCCATGGTGACGAGAACAGCGACGAAGCCCGCCGACTCCTCGTCGAAGCCCGCGGGGTACACCTTGAGGCGGTAGGCGCGGTCGCCGAGGCGGAACCTGTCAAACTCAAGCACGGAGCCGACGAGCTTCCGCGCACATTGCGAGTAGCCGGCGACGGTGAAGACACGAGTCGTGGCCTCTGTCTTCAACACGGTGCACGACGACGGCAGGTTCGACCCCGAGTGGCTGCTGAGGGTGAAACGAGGCATTGTGCTGTGCGTGCTCGGGACGGCGACGTACTTCTCAACGCTAGCTATATATGGAGGGGCGCAAATCACTTGCCTTGATTTTGCCCTCACCGCGTTCATGGATCTACCGGGAGGTTTTGTTTGGCTTTCCATCCAAACACCATATACGTACGTACCCGGCGGAGAGAGAGGAGCCCATCAAATATAGGACTAGTTCAGTACTCAGTAGCGGTAATATATCGTACCGATCTCCAACGGCGTCCTGGGATCGATGGGCGCCACCGCTAGCCACGCGATGCTGGCAGTGCCGTCGCTGCCGGTGAGGTGCGGCCTGTTCGAGACGATCGATTCCGTGACCTATCTCTTCACGGTGCCCGAGTACTCCAAGTGGGCGCGGACGCTGCCCAGCACGGCGCTCAACTTCGACCCCTTCTTCGTCCGCGGGGTACTCCACCACCTCAAGGTCTACCCCGCGGGCTTCGACAAGGAATCGGCGGAGTTTGTGGCCATCTTCCTCGTCGCCCGTAACGGCCCGTTCGACCACATCTACAACACCAACGAGGGCAGATGCAGGCTCAGGATGTTCATCGAGATCCTGGACGAGAGCTGAGAGCGCACCGTCTTTGACAACCACACGGCGCGCTCTGGGGCCATGGAAGGGGCTACGTCCGGTTCGTGAAGAGGAGCGAGCTGGAGTGGTCATCGTGCGTCTGTCGTCAGGATGATAGCTTCACCATCCGGTGCACAGTGTTCATCGACGTGGATGTGGAAGTGAGAAAATTGCCGGCGAAGGTCTTCGCGGCAGAACAAATTGTTCAGGCCTGGAAGCCAGCGGCCGGGACGACGGGCGCGTCCTACACGATGACGATCGCCTTCTTCTCGAATGTCAGGGCGGTGCTTCGTACTGGGGAGTGCGTGCACTCTAGGTAGTTCAGCTTCGGCGGCGGCAGCTGGTACCTCAAGGTGTACCCCAACGGCTACTGCGATGCCAGCAGGGACTGGGTGTCCGTCTTCCTCGGTCGCGCGAGATCCGATGAGACAGAGACGACGGCCGAATTCCACTTCGAGGTCATCGGCCTCGCGGGGGCTGGTGAAGCGGAGCACCTGAGGCACACGTTCGACCAAGATAACCCCACGCATGGGTCCCCGTTCGTGCTGAAGACGAGCGACCTCACACTAGTTGAACAGATTGACAGCGACAACGACCGCCTCATCATCCGCTGCCACCTCCGAGTGATCAATACGACCACCGCAAGATTGCCCCCTACTACGGAGCCGCCAGCCGCCATCGCATTCCCACCTTCCGACAGGTTGAAACACCATCTCAAGGTACCCGCCAGATCTCCCGAAAATCGTGGGAGAAAGGTTGGATGAAGAGCCAAGTGATTCTGCTCCACAGCTGAGTCTCAGGTACTAGCTAGGAATAACTGTGGAGATGGGTTTGAACTTTTGATCGGTGAAGGAAGTGGATCCTTACCTAGTAGTGGTATTAGTTCTTTGGGAGAAACTAGCAAACATGTTTGTAGCGTTGCAACAGGAGAAAAAAATCAATGCATTTTGTCCAATAAGTATGGTAAGTGCCCACATTTCCACAACCTCTATTTCAACACTGCAGGGGAGCACTAATATAGTGTAAAAACTTAATATGCAATATTAGTAAGGCTTAAGTTCGTAATTCGACTTGCATGCCGCTAGCTGGAAAAGAGTAAACCCTGATGACGGGTAGCCGCCATGGTGCTGGTGCAAGGAGTCGCAACTGAATAATCGTATGCACAGAAATTGGGATAACATGCATGCAACCATCATATTATTTTTTTGGAACATAGACACTAGAGACGTCCGGCTTTAAATTAATAAAGCCACCAGGCAGCATCTACACATACTTAAGTCTTACAACCCGAATAAAACAAGTCATCGAGCCCAAGGCTCAGAATTAAGCAGTAACTGCCAGAAGTTCATGAGCACAAAAGCAGAGCATCAAATAGATAGATAGTTAAAAGTGAAGCTGGCATGATCAGGCAGTCGTCCCTTCTTGCCTCGCCTCACCATGGTCATCTTGATCAGCTCCGTAGTCTCGTTCATGCGATCGACGTCACGCTTCTTCCCCAACGGCGCCCATGCCTGAAGAAAAATGTGACATTTGAAGATGATATCAGCGGGGTGGGCCGGGAACTTGTGCTCAACCGTAATTTTGTTCCAAACCGACCAAAGAGCCCAAAGCAGCGCCCCAACGCATCTGCAAACTATCCTTGCATTGGCCCCTCTTTGCGCCGTTAAGATAGGAAGAACATCGTGGCTAGACTGTGGATTCCAATTTTGTTTGAAAGCGTCTCTAACCATACTCCACGCAAATCTAGCGAGCACGCATCCGAAGAACATGTGATTTGCGTTTTCCCCTAAACCGCAAGTGGTGCACGTTCCGTCCGCCGGCCCATTGCGTTTGGCCACATTGTCAGACGTTGGTAAGCGACTGCGGAATATTTGCCACAAGAAAATCTTGATTTTGAGAGGGATACCGGCCTTCCATAGCCCCCTAGCTATATCCAGCGTAGTACCTTCGGATGCAACCATCATATTCCAACATATAATTATTGGACCATACACATATATAGTTACTGGTAATAACTACTTGACTATACATAAAGTACGCATATGTGTGGGGCTGTGCAAATGAATTCAAGCAATGAGAAGCAAGATGGCGAGGCTAAACCCCATGGTCTGCAGAGAGGTGACGGTAGATATGGGCACATGCGGGGAAGTGTTGGTTGCACTTGGGCCATTGTCCGGGGCAGGCGACGACTAGGAGTAGTTAGGCATGACATCAATCATGACCTTCATGCCACACACGCAATGGTGAGGGAAGTTACATATGAAATAACGGGTGATGTGATATTGAGGGGTATGACATGATTCCAGAGCTGAGGGTGGCTTCTTAAGGTTGGCGAACATGTTTCGGGACAAATATTGTATAATACAAAAAGAATTTTTATTACTCATCCTCTAAAATGAATATGCAAAACGTGAAGCCTGAATACATACAACGTACGATATAATTACTTGACTATACATGTACACCACATATGCTTGATAGTAACAATGACTTCTATGTTTTTTTAGAGACGCACTCAAGCCATCAGACCGGCAACGGCAAGCAAGACGGCGAGGCCAAACCCTGTGGCCTCAATAGAGGTGGCGGCTGAGACAGGCACCGGTGGGGGTGCGTTGCTTGCACTAGGGCCGCTGGCCGGGGCCGGCGAGGAAGAGGACGAGCTTGGCACGACATCGATCTTGACCTTCATTCCCCCGGCGCAGTGGCCCGGGAAGCCGCAGAGGAAGTAGCGGGTGCCGGTGGCAGTGAGGGAGACAACATCATTCCCGGAGTTGAGGGTGGCGATGGGGCTGGCGGTGCTGCAGGAGTCGTAGTCGGCCTTGCTGACCTCGAGGACATCGTGTGCCTGAGGAGAGTATTTGAAGATGATTTGGTCGCCGGGGTGAAAGTTCCTGGAAGACGCCCAGGTGCTGTAGTTGGTGCTGAGGTCCCATTGACCACTTGGCTCGCCGACGTTGTAGATTGCCGCCGATGCGTTGCTCAGGATGGCCATCACGGACATGGCGAGGAGAATGGTTCTCATGGCAGCCATTGTGGTAGAAACTGAAAGATGAACTAGCAGAGGAGATTGTAAGCCAGGTGCTGTGTTGATCCTTTGAGCGGAGATTGTGTTTGCTTCTCTAGGTGTCTGTGTCGGGTCCTATATATACAATACAGGCTATGCCCAGGTGGGTTGAAGAAACGTGTGCGGTAGGTGGAAGGCTGGAAGCGTAGAATAGACTACAGATATCTGAATTTTGGACTTTGAATGTTTACGTGGGAACACAAGCAAGCTACGCAGCATGCAGCTACTACTTGGTCATCATAGTCAAACACGTATAGATATATAATACTGTAGATAATAGATCGACGGAAGTTCTGAAGACCGGGCCACGCTGCTGGCCTACTGACTGCTTCACGCGTTGCTTTCCTTTTCTTCAGTATCGACGCGGTCTACGCGATGTTGACTATCACAATCCACGTCCCTGCTTCGTCGATCAGCATTCAACTCGAACTTCTCTTCTCTCGAAAAAGAAAAACTTTTAACTTCCTTTATTAAATATATCATCTTTACTGCATGAATTTTGCGTTACAACTAACTATATTGCAGCCTTTAGTGATTTATTTTGCACCTTTCAAGTTTCAACGACAAAATAAGTCACAACCTCCAAATTAAAAGGCAAACGATGAACAAAATTACAATATTCTAATCAAAAAGTAAAGCTTTCATAACATATACAGTAAAGTTAACACGCTTCAAATTACATCCACAAAAAGAAAAACAAGTTTACAATCGGTAAAATGGAGCTTTCAGCTTGCAAGTTGAGCCGTACAATTGACCCACAGTGCATCATCCTGGATTGCGACATAACATCATCAAGTGAAAAAATATTGTGTGATGTATTATTACACTGAATTAAAGTTTATAAATATCCGCTATGTCTTGCCGGGAATATCTCTCCTCACACGCAAATTTGTAATTAAAATTTCATCACTTTGTGGTGCTTTGAGTAATTCATTCATATGGGGATCCTCTCCTTCGGTGATTGTTCACGGAATACCTAGACATATCATGGTGATGAGGAGTACATTTCATACTAGTGTTGGATAGATTTCTCCGGTCTAATTTCCAGCTTTCATACCACATACAATTATCACAATCAAGAATTAAAGCGTTCATGCCACATTCAATTATCACATTTAAAACTGGTAGAATGGAGCTTTCAGCCTGCAACCAAGTAAACTTTATCTAGAATGAAAGGCCATATTTATCTTGGCGGCAACGGTAGAAATTTGTTTTGGATCTCAGGATCTATATCCTCCATGTAACCTATTCCTGAAAAATTCTAAAATAAGTTTTGAAGTGGCAAAAAAATCCGAAAACAATTTCACACGCATGCATTGATGTGTTTGACGCATGTGTAAAATTACATTATGAGATACTTTAACATGTCATTAAAAAGGCAAACACATGTATTTGAAAATACTTGTTTTACTAGAATCAGTCCACAATATGAAAATCGTCCGTAAAAGGTCTCTATGTAGCAAAACCTATATATATATATTATATATATATATATATATATATATATATATATATATATATATATATATATATATATATTTCTTATGAAACATGAGCAACTATTATTGACCACAGATATTATTATAGTTGACGACGATCACTGTGCTTTTCTTGGACAGATTGTACACTGGTGTGTGGTCCTTTGTGTCCGCGATCCAAATCTAGGCACGCAACAGGCCTCCGGCGGCACGTTTGTACCGTGCACCTATGCAGAGTGTTCGGCTGCACAGGGGCTCCAAATCAATAGGGCCTCTAATTTTCTATGTAATAGAGTAGTGATAATGACTAATTTAGATCTTATTAATTTAGGTATATAGGTTAACATTATAGTGAACAAATGTAACATTTGTACTTGATATTAAATTAGTACATATAATTAAATCATTCCGAATAAAATATGATTTATAAAAATAATGCTTTGGACACTTGGATCTAGATATATGGATCGTGATAGTCTACGTCATGTCTTCTAGACGGAGTCAATACTGAAGAAAAAGGAAAGGAACGCGTGAAAAGGTCAGCAGGCCAACAACATAGTCCGTCTTCACATCCTCAGTCTATGATGACAGTTTGATTTAGGGTTGCGTGGGGCATAGCCTCCACATATCTCGTATATATATAAGACCAACAATACAGAGTTAGATTACAATACGACAGGTATAAGACGTTTCCAACACACCCCCTCAATCTGAACCACTACTACATAGAAGGTTCAGATTGGACCGGAAACGTTCTAACATCTGTCGTGTGACCGGTTTAGTAAATACATCAGTCAGTTGGTCATTAGTCGAGATAAACCTGACATCTAAAACACCAGAAGCAACGCGCTCAAGCACAAAATGAAAATCTATCTCTATGTGCTTGGTTTTTGCGTGAAAGACTGGGTTTGCCGTCAGGTATGTAGCCCCAAGATTACCACACCATAGAATGGCGGTACGCTGCTTGAAAACCCCAAGCTCCTTGAGTAAGATATCCACCCAGATTGCTTCAGCTGCTCCATTAGGTAAAGCTTTGTATTCTGCCTCCGTACTTGATCTGGAGACAGTTGGCTGTTTCTTGGAACTCCATGAGACAAGATTGGAGCCAACAACCACAGCAAAACCACTAGTGGAACGGCGATCATCAATGCATCCAGCCCAATCAGCATCCGTGAAAATACTGACACCAGTGGAAGGAGATTTACGAATCCTCAATCCCGTACTCAAAGTCCCTTTGACATAACGCAATATACGCTTGACAGCTTCCCAATGCTCATTAGTTGGTTGTGATAAATACTGACAAACCTTGTTGACTGCAAAGGACAGGTCGGGACGAGTGAGCGTTAAATACCGAAGTCCTCCAACAATGCTGCGATATCGAGTGGCATCCTCAACACCCAAAGGGGTGCCGACCTCACGAGCCAGGTGCTCAGTGGCAGATAATGGTGTAGAGGTAGGCCTACAATTCTCCATACTCACACGATGAAGAAGATCAAGTGCATACTTTCTTTGAGTCAACGTCATGCCCCCAGAATTGAAGGACGCTTCAAGCCCCAAGAAATAATGGAGAGGACCAAGATCCTTGATAGGAAAACTGTCGGAGATGGATCGCACCAAACGATCAACTGCAGCCGGAGTGGAGCCAGCAATCACAATATCATCAACATACACAAGCATGTATATCTGAACGCCATGCGCAGCAAAGACGAATAGAGAGGCGTCCGCCTTTGAAGCAACAAAACCAAGCTGAAGAAGGCGAGCACTGAGACGAGCATACCAAGCACGTTGCGACTGTTTGAGACCATAAAGAGCTCGTTGCAACTTGCACACATGCGAAGGAAACCGGGCATCTTCAAAACCTGGTGGTTGCTGCATATAAAAGTCTCAGAAAGAAAGCCATGAAGAAATGCATTGCTAACATCAATCTGCCTCAAGCTCCATCCGCGAGAAACAGCAAGCGAAAGAACCAGACGGATAGTAGTCGGTTTTACCACGGGGCTGAAGGTATCACCATAGTCAAGACCGTGCTGTTGAGTAAAACCACGAGCGATGAGGCGAGCCTTGTGATTGTCAACAGACCCATCGGCATGTTGCTTCGTCTTGAAAACCCACTTACTGCCAACAATGTTAACGCCAGGTGGTCGAGGGACCAAGACCCAAGTGCCGTTTTGACGAAGCGCTGCAAACTCAGCAGCCATAGCATCACGCCACGCCGGCTCACAGAGAGCATCACGATGTGACACCGGTGTCGCAAAGAAAGCACGACGAAGAGGATTATACCGCACCGTCCCATCAGTAAACTCCTTGTCACGACGAGTAGCATCACGGGTACGAGTGACCATAGGATGAGGGTGCTCGACGGGCGGAGGCGTACACGAGGACGGCGACACTGCTGGACTTGGCGACGGTGTCACAGGAGCTGGCGAAACCGGTTCATGGGCCGGCTCATGGGCCGGCGGAGCGCAGGGGGAAGCAGCCGCTGCACCCGGCGCTGGTGAAACCGGTTGTCGGGCCGGAGAGGCGCAGGTGGGCACTGGCGAAGCTGGTGCACGGGCAGGCGAGGAGCCAGCCGCAGCACCAGGCGGTGCAGACCCTGCATGCGTAGGCGGGGACCCCGCCTGGGAAGCCGCGCTGCCATGCACGTCGAGCGGCGTATCGACCGTGTCCAGACGCGGAAAATCTTGCACAGGAAAGGACCTGGCTAGGCCAGAGGTATTAGTAGCCAAGTAGGTTAGGTCGTAATTACGCACATGAGCACTCGTAGCCGGTTCTGTGGATGGAAAAGATATAGCCTCGTCAAGTGTAGACACATCGACAGTGACACCGGGAGTAGCAAACGGAAAGACAGACTCGTCAAAGATAACGTCACGCGAGATGTATATACGACCCGTAGAACGATCAAGACACTTGTACCCCTTATGCATAGGACTATATCCAAGGAAAACACACATCTTGGATCGAAACTCTAGTTTGTGTGAGTTATACTTCCGCAAACTAGGCCAACAAGCGCACCCAAAAATATGAAGGAAAGAATAATGGGTGGAATTTTCAGAAGACGATGAATAGGAGTATCTTGACCAAGCACAGGGGTGGGCATGCGGTTAATGAGATAACACGCAGTCAGAAAAGCTTCATCCCAAAAACGTAAAGGGAGAGACGAGTGAGCCAACAAAGCAAGACCAGTTTCAACCAAGTGTCGGTGTTTTCGCTCGGCAATACCGTTCTGTTGGGAGGTGTGAGGGCAAGAGACTCGGTGAGAGATGCCCGTACGAAGAAAATAACGGTGCAGCTTATGGTATTCACCATCCCAATCAGATTGGACAGCTTTAAGCTTAGCATCCAAAAGGCGCTCAACATGTGCTTGAAAAGCATAGAACGCCTGTTCAACATCAGACTTATGTTTTAGTAGATAGATCCAGCAAAAACAGGAGTAGTCGTCAATAAAGCTCACATAATACTTGTACCCCCCAGAGGAGGCACGAGCAGGGCCCCAAACATCGGTATGAACTAATTCAAGAGGCATAGTGGACACACGAGCAGAAGCAGTATAAGATAGTTGACGACTTTTACCACATTGACAAGCATCACAAACTAAAGCAGAAGTATCTGAGGATGAACACTCTAGATCATTATTCCTAACAATGGAACTGACGACATTTTTGGACGGATGACCGAGACGCTGATGCCACTGAGATGATGAGACACGGACGCTGGATGACGCTTGACGCTCGGACTCATGTGAAGCTCGTCCGAGTGGAAGAGGGTAGAGCCCTCCTCTGCTTCTACCTCGAAGAAGAATTCTCCTGGTGGCTTTGTCCTTAACAAGGAAAAAATGTTTATGAAATTCAATGAAGATACGATTATCTGACACAAGACAATAGACTGATAGAAGATGTTGGCTAATATTAGGAACGTGTAAAATATTGTTCAGGCGAAGAGAAGAACCAGCTAAAGTCGAGTGCCCAATATGCGAAATAGACAAACCTAAGCTGTTGGCCACCTGAACCTGATCATGGCCGCCGTAGCGCTCGCAGAACTGAAGACGCTCCAGGTCACTAGTCAGGTGATCCGTGGTGCCGGAGTCCAGAACCCAGTGCGTGGAGTTGTTGGAGGAGGTCGATGCATTATATGCCGAGCGGCCATTGCCGCTGGAGTAGTCTGAATCGAAGCGCTTCTTGCAGGTGTCGGCTTCGTGACCCCAATTCTTGCAAATCTGGCACCTCGGGCGCCAGCGACGATTGCCGTTGCGGCCGTTGCCGCCTCCTCCACCGCCGTTATTACCACGGTTGTCCTGGCCGCCGTGCTGGTAGCCCTTCCCCTGTTGCTGCGGGTAGCCTCCAGCGGGGCGGACGTCGGCGGCGCGACCAGTGTCGGATGCTCGAGGATGGTTGACGGGGGCGGGAGCACCGGATCGTGCCACGGCGTTGGCCGACGAGGTCCACTCCTCATCGTCGGCCTGCTGCGACAGCTGCAACGCTTCATAATTGAGAACCATGGAGTAGAACTCAGCCAGCGTGACCGGGGTGACCACGACGCTGAGCGAAGCCGCGATCGGGTTGAAGGCCTTGCCCAATCTGGTGAGCATGTAGTCAATGATCTCGTCATCAGCGAGGGGGGATCCAGCGGAGGCCATGGCGTCGGCAAGAGCCTTCACCTTGTGCATGTACTCGCCGGCAGTCATGTCGTTCTTCTTCAGCGACTGAATCTGTCGCCGAATGTGCCGAACCCCGGCACGGTTCTGCGCGCTGAACATGGCGTGGATAGAGATCCACGCGGAAGCAGCGGACTTGCAGCTGATCAGCTGAGACGCAATGTCCTCCGTCATGGAGGAGAGGAGCATCCCGAGGACCTTCTGGTCCTGCATCCACCACGTTGCATACGCAGGGTTTGCCACAGTGGTGGCGGCATCACCCGCCCCCTGGGAGATGGTTGTGGGCGGAGCAGCGACAGAGCCGTCGAGGTAGCCATGGAGAGAAGCACCGGAGAGATGCATCACGGTGAGGGTTCGGCATAGCGGGAAGTTGCCGCGATCAAATCGTACGTCAAGGGAAGGCGCGATGGACGGGATTGGCGCCGTCGCGGCCGGAGGCGTCACCACCAGGCCAATAATCAGTTGCATCGCTGCGGAAGAGGATCCAGACGCCATCGAGCAGAAGCTTCAGCAAAACCGGGCGACGACGCAAGAAGTGATCGTGCGAGCGGCGACGCGAGATGGGCGGGCGGCGCGGCTTCGACGGGATCGAATCGGGCGTGGATAGACGCAATGTACGCGACGAGATCGACGGAGTTGCGCGTACGATCTGAGCAGCGGACTTGCAGCGGAATATGTGCGGCTTCGACAAGTTGCGACGGCGCGATGGAAAAAAGAGACGCTGTTACCAAGTTTGATTTAGGGTTGCGTGGGGCATAGCCTCCACATATCTCGTATATATATATAAGACCAACAATACAGAGTTAGATTACAATACGACAGGTATAAGACGTTTCCAACAATGACCAAGTACGTACCAGCTGCATGCGTAGCTTGCTTGTGTTCCCATCTACACAACATTCAAAGTCCAAAATCAAGCAGGTACACACACTCGACGCTTCCACCAACCTCACACGTTTCTCCAACCCACCCGGGCATAGCCTGTACAGTATAAATAGGACCCGACACAGCCGCCTAGGAAGCAAACGCATTCTCCGGTCAAGGATCAATACAACACCTCCCTTATAATCTCCTCTGCAAGCTCTGCTTCCATTTCCAACCGCAATGGCTACAAGGAGAACCATTCTTCTCGCCATGGCTGCCATGGTCATCCTGAGCACGGCGTCTGCGGCAATCTACAATGTGGGCGAGCCGGGCGGCGCATGGGACCTCAGCACCAACTACGGCATTTGGGCGTCCTCTAGGAACTTCCAAACCGGCGACCAAATCGTCTTCAAGTACTCCACCCAGGCACACGATGTTCTTGAGGTCAGCAAGGCCGACTATGACTCATGCAGCACCGCCAGCCCCGTCATCACCTTCAACTCCGGGAATGATGTTGTAACCCTCGTCGCCACCGGCACCCGCTACTTCATTTGCGGTTTCCCTAGTCATTGTGCGGGCGGCATGAAGGTTAAGATTGATGTCATGCCAGGCTCCTCCTCTACGTCACCCGCCCCGGCCAGCGGCCCAAGTGCAACCAACGGGCCCCCGCCGACACCTGTCTCCACTGCCACCAATGTGGAGGCCACCGGGTTTGGCCTCGCCGTTTTGCTTGCCGTTGTTGGCCTCATGGCTTGAGTGCATCTCCACATTCACAGGCACATGTGTACTTTATGTTTAGCTAAGAAATTATTACTAGCAATTATCTGTGTGTATAGCCAAGTAGTTATGTGTATGTTGGACGTATTTGGGCTTTGCGTTTTACTGATTCATTTAGGAGGATTTGTTCAAAAGGATTATTTTGGTCTTATACAACATTTGTCCTGAAACACGTTCATTCTAAACCATAAGAGCCCAGACTTCCGTAACATAAACTTGTATTACAGAAAGATATACACATAGATTAGACATGCAATTAGTCTGCCCCGATTGTAAATGAATTGTCCCAAAGAACCAGCTGCCACAAATGGTGAAGAACAATTAGGATGGCCCCGCCCCGAACATACTTGAGCTATAAAAATATACATGCAGCATTGGGTGAAAGTGTTCCATCCTGGGATAGATAGGTCATGGCCCACGCGGCACGGCGCAGCATTTCACCTCCGGATCCGCCACCTCCATTGGAACCGGATGCTGCTCCTCTTCCTCCTCCTCGTCCTGCTACTCTGGCGAGTCCGGAGGCAGGCCAGCTACGATGCGGGCGGCATGCCTCGCCCCGATTTCCTCCTCGATCCGGAAGCGGCGCTCCGGCGTGAGCATAGCATAGGTCATCTTCTTTTATCGGGCCAGGGCGGACGACGAGGGAAGAGGGAGATGGACAAGGAGAGAAATGTGCTCCGGCTGGAACAACAGAGAGGGCAGAAGAGGTTGTGGCTAGAGTTGGGGACGTCGGCCGGCTCAAATAGCCGGACTTTGGCCTCGGGCGCCGAGCCAAAGCGACGCCACACGGCGGTCGCACCTCACCGGAGGAGAAGCCCGTTGAGCTGTTGGGTTTCACTGCGATTTCCGTGTCGAACCCGGTCGTCAGTCCGACATGACGGATGCGCCTGGACGTCTCAGGCCTATTTGGGGCACCCGTCTGGGTCTTTTTTTTTACCACTAACTGACCGGACCATCCGCCCGGATGTATCAGAGGGCTTTAGAGTGTCCGGCTATAGATGTTCTTACCTAGCATAAAGATGCTATGGCATGTAACGACAAATAGTCCAAATAGACCAGAGACTTCTGTCCAACGTTGGTGCACATGTCCCGTTTCCGTCTCCCGTGTACTTATCCTTCAAGAAAATTGGTACAACTCACTAATCAGATTTGCTCCCAATTTCAAAGCATGCTCAAATTTACCCCTCTACCGTCAGTTGCACTTATAGAAATGCCCTTCCGTACCGTTACCGTCCAGTCAAAGGCCTTTGACCGTTTTCTGGGCGTTTGCTTGACAATTTTGCCCCTTCTTACACGTGGGCCCTAAAAGAGAAAATAAAAAACACTCTTTCTCTAGCTTACATGTGGGACTTAATAAATAAAATATAAAAAATAAAGGGAAAAACTCTCCCCTCCCTACCTCACCTGTCTCTCTCTCACCTCCGACGGAGCCCATGTCCTATCCACGGCGTCGCCGGGGTGTGGCGCCGCACGGCTCCGACTCCTTCCCTCCCCGTTGCAGTCCCCCATCCCCCGCCCCTCCTCTCCCCCTCCCCGGCCCCTCTTTTCTCTCAGCCGTGCGACGAAATCGTGCTCCATCAGAATCATGGCCGTCCGCCCTGGTGCTGTTCGTCGTGCACGCGGCTAACAGGAACCCCACGACCCGTAACGTTGTCCATACAATCCGCCTGTCCGTCCTCGACTACCACACCGAATGAATTGAAGTATAACGCCCCCAATCATTATGGTTGATATCATCTTCTCCCCCTCCGGTGATGCTTGATCGCGCCCCGATCTCCTCATCTCGCCGTCCCTGTGCTTTCTCTTGGCTGCTTCGTCGAGATCTGATGCTTCCAGAACCTGTGGACCCCTCGATGCGGAGCCTTTCATTCCCGAGCCACCATGGCCGCGTTGCCTCGCTCCGCCGTTCGCCATGGACGAAGAGGTCATCGCTCTGGTGAATCCCAGGCCTCCTGGATCGCGCCTTCGTCAAATAAGTGAGAGTTTTCTCACGTTCTTGAGTCCGCTCCCCCTCTGTATTGTAGCTTGCCCGTGCGTAACATGTTGCGCCGTTTCCACGGGACCTTGTCGCCGGCGAGCTTCCCGGCTGCTCTGCGAACTCCTAGTGCCCTTGTCGAGCACCTCGCGACCCCGCCTTGCTTCTGGACCATTCGCAGCTCCCCGTCGCGTTCTCCCTCACAATCTCGAATCTCGAGCCGACCCCGGAGTGCCGGTGCTCGCCGGAGTTCAAAGTCCGTCATGTACATGAAAGGTGGGCCCGAGCTTGTTACTTATATTAGGGATAAACCATTTTATTATAGTTCTTAACGACCCTATTAGAGCCGCTGACTAGTGGGCCCACCCCTAAAATAATTAAGTGAATAACATTTTATAAATTGATATTTTTTCATTTCGGTCCCACGTGTAAGTGAGACAAGCAAACAGAGGAAGAGAGAGAGAACTTATACTTTTTATTTTTCTATGAGTGGGTCCCACACGTCAGTGACGTATGGAGGGAGGGGTAGAAATGTCCAAAACACGCCCCGTTGACGGTCAAAGGCCTTTGACTTAACAGTAACAACATGGAAGGGCATTTCTATAAGTGTAACTAACGGCAGAGGGGCAAATTTGAGTAGTGGGTTCAAGTTAGGGGTAGAAATGGAAATGTCCCTTTCATAAATGTAACGATGATGCAATGCATGATCCTCCATGGTTTTTTAAATTTGAAATCTTTTTATAAGTTGCCTAAAACTGTTTCTCTCTTTGTTGTTTTATTTATTCATCACCTAACATTACTTCCTATTTCTCTCCAGATTTATATGGTCAATGTACATGGTAAATGGCCAGTGTGTGGTGAGCTTGTATAATGAATTTCTATCTGGTAAATGCTGGTTACTGGGTAGGTATAATGTTGTCTCTGGTGGGTGTGTGGATTTTTGTTCCTTCCAGATTACTTGATATAGGCTACTTGGTAAATGTTTACTGAGTCATTTTTCGTTTAAGCTACATCTGTCATTTTTCGTTTACCTCAGCAGGTGAAACCACCGTTTATTATTACTTGTATCACGAGACTGGAGTTATCTCAAAACTACTTAAACTCCATCTCCTTTACCATAAAAAATTACTTCATGTACGTTGAAGATTATTGAGCATCAAGACTTAAATAAACATCATGGTACAAGAAAAGCCGAGCAAATTGGAAAAATCAAACTTGGATGTTGGATCTCTGACTTTGGAAAAATATAAATATAGAAAAGTAACGAAATTCAGTTTTTTTTGTTTCTATGTATTTTAACATATTGATTAGTAGTTTCGAAAAAGGCTTTCGCACTGCTTTATATATAAAGCAATGACCAACAGCAACCCGATACAAACACACCCCCACAACACACGCACACACCCAAGACAAGATACAAGGCGCTGAGCGCAACAACACCACCCTAAGCACACAAGAGCAGCCGGGGTCCTCGACCGTGAACACGCCACCGCGAAGAGATGAAGCCGCATATGATGAACCGTGGGCTCCAAGGCGATGCCTTCAGGAAGGATACGACACCGGAGTGCCGCCACCGCCCGACCCGAGGGTCAGAGTTTCCCTGGAGCGACACGACGGGCAATGAGAGCCGCGACGACGCCCTCAAGAAGGTAACGAGCTTCGCCGCCGCCGGACCGTCCGAAGATAGAACAGGTTTTCACCCCGGCCAACACTCACCGCCACCGAATGCCACACCCCCGCAACCACGCCGCCCACACGGCCATGGTCACTGGGCAGCACCGAGCCACGAGCTCTGCCCCTGAGCATCGGGCAACCATCCCCAGGGCCGCCGCCCTGGCATCCAAGACCTAGACACCACCTCCCCCGTGTCCCACCGCTACCCCAACCAACCTAGGGGTCCCCCAACGCCGAGACCCAATAGGCCGGCCAAAGAAGCCTCCATCGACCCGTCCTGCGGCACCGGGCGCGAGACGAGCTTGGTCCTGCTGCCGGGTGCGAGACGAGCTCGGTCCTGCTGTCGTGCGTGAGACAAAAGCGGTCCTGCTGCCGGGCGTGAGACGAGCTCATCCTGCTGCCGGGCGCGAGACGAGCTCCGTCCTGCAGCCCCGGGCGCGAGACGGGCGATGGACCGTAGCCGGGAAAGAACCACCCCTTCGACGAAGATAGCGCCGGGCAATGAGAAGAGGCATCGAAGGCCAACCCAGGCCACCCACGGACCGCCGACGCCGGAGATGACCAGCCGCCGCCGTGACACGATCCAGACCACGGCCATGAGCCACCACCACGCCGCGGCAGCCCATATCCCCACCGAGACTCCGAGGGACAGCCCCAAACCGCCCACCGACGGCCATGGGCCAGATCCCAGCTGATTTGGCCGACAATCGCCGCCGCCCCCTCCCGAAGACCACTGCCACCACCACCCGCATCGACCGCACGGGCGATGCCGCAGCCACCACCAGATCTACAGCCTCCAGCGCACCAGCCGGCACGCCTCACCACGCTAGAGGTCGGCCCACCCTAGCCGGACACCGCCCCCAGCCCGCGCCGCTGCGGCCCGCGACCCTTGTCGTCGGGATCTGATGAGGAAGCCTCGAAGCAGCCAGCCACCTCGCCCGCCCCACGCCCAAGCCCGCGCCTCCAGAACCACGCAGCCGTCGCCGCTCCGCCGCATGGCGTGCCACCGGCACGCCGCCCAGGTCGCCGTCGCGTCGTCCCGCGCGAACGTCGCGCTCCTCACCGCGGCCCTGCGTCCCGCGCCGTCGGAAGCCATGGGAGAAGGGGAAGAAGGCCCCTCCGCCACCCACGCCAGCCGGGCTTCGCCCGACGGCGCACTCCGGTGGCGGCTGGTGGGAGGAAGGGTTGGGGGAGGGTCGTTGGCCGGCGGCGGCTAGGGTTCGCCCTGCCGCCCACGAGAGCGGCACGGGCAAGAGAGAGGAAAGTCTTACGCTAGTGTCGTACGAGAGAGAGGAAAGTCTTATTGATTAGTAGTGGAGGTCGTGCGTTGCACATGCACACTTACTGTAGTGTTGTACGGTTGGTCGGGCAAGGGAACCCGGTTGTATTTTAACATATTCTTATTCATTATCTAAACCTTTTTTTACAGTCTAGGATGATGCAAAGTGAGTCATTTGATCCGCTGAATTTTCGCGGGCTGAATACACCATTTTACCAATTTCAAATTTCATAAATGTGTGATACAAAAGCATTACTTCTTGAGTTTAATGTCAGACTTCTTTGCCATAAATATATTCTGCTTTTAGGAGAGTTGTGATTTTTGTTTCTTGAAATTTGAAAGCTGCAATTTTAATTAGTTGTGAATTTGTGATCCAGCTGGAAATCAGGTGGTTGAAAGCTGACAATTTTAACAGAGGAAGTTAAAGGCTTTTTTTAGAGGGAGTTGAAATGCAGCTGGGCACTTGGATCTACGTCACAAGGTATGTGGATTGTGGTAGTCTACTTTATGTCTTGTAAACCGCGTCGATACTGGAGGAAAAGAAAAGGAAACGCGTGAAAGGTCAGCAGGCCAACAACACAGATGTTCAGTCAATCGATGATTATCTTAGGCCAACTCTACCGCGCGACCCTATCCTGTCCGACCCCGTTCGTTTGGGGTAAAATGGATAAAGGAGGCGGCCCAGCGCGCGACGGCCCGGATTCATCTTATCCGTTTTGTGTCCGGGCTGATCCATTTCGAGCGCAAATTTGCACCGGGTTTGGGTCGCGACGGACACCAAACGGACGTGCGTCTCGTCTGCGTCGGGGCCGCGTGGCAGGCGGCCACCTACCTTCCACCCGCCCACATCAATGCACACGAGCGGGCGGCCCCACCTGTCATCTGCACGTCGAACGGTCGCCGTCCTTCTTTAAGTGGGAAGCGTGGACGGGTCGTCGTCCACACTGCCCCACACCACCCCGCGGCCTCCTCGAAACCCGACAGCCCCAGTCCCAAAACCCTAGCCAACACCTCCCCGGCCGGCCGCCCGCAGCAATGGGCCTCTGGAAGTCCGGCCGCAAAGGCAAGCACAACCGCGAGGCTGGTTCCTCGTCGGGACGCAGCCGCGGCTCGCCATCGCCACCACGCCGAGCCCCCGCGCCGCCCGCCTTCTCCATCGCGCCCACTTCCGCCGGCGACCGCGATCGGCATTACGTCTGCTTGTCGGTGTGCCGCCGTTATTGGAAGACGAGGACGCCGCTCCCCTGGAGCGACGTCCATCTCCCCAATAACTGGCATCTCTCCGCCGACTGGGTCCCGATCCCGCCGGTCCCGACGAGCGGCCGTGCGAGCGAGAAGGAGATCGAGCGCCGCCGCCGCCTCCTCCCCGACGACCTCTTCTACGACCCCAGGTACGCCCCCGACTCCGGGCTCTGGGACACCTGGTTTCGTGATGAGCACGACACCGGTGCGCGACCTTCTTCGCCGGCACCTCGACGGGGCCGCGGCGGCCACGACAGGAGCGCGCAGCGCCTGCTCCCCAGGAGCGCGGGCGTAGGCGGGTGCGCGGCGTCACGCCCACGCCGTCGCCTTCGCCATCTCCATCGCCACCACCACCTCCTCGCATGACGGACAAGGAGGAGGCCCGTCTCATGGCGCGTGTCATGGAGGACTCCATGTACACGCACGATGAGCGGCAATGGGAGGGCCTGGAGGAGATGACGGCCCGCTCCGCTACCGGCGAGGTAGCCATCCCCGAGGAGGAGGAGCCGGTGGCCGCGTTCCAGCAGCTGCTGGGCCAAGGGTGAGGCTGGTCCTGCACTGCTCCGGAGATGGCCGCCGGCGTGGGCGTGAACTGGTGCCCCACTCCGCCGCGGTCACCGGAGCGGGAGGCGTCGCCACGGGAGGAGGTGGTATAGGCATCTCCGGCCGTCCAGCCCGCCCCCGTCTATCACGCACCGCCGGCCCACCTGTGGACGCCGCCGGCCTACGTCGACCTCGTCAGCGACGACGTCGACACCGGCGGCCAGTGAAGACGGCGACGGCCACGGCACCGACGGGCGCGGCAGGAGCGCGCAGGAGGCGTTTATTTTATTTTATTTTATATGTTAATTATGAAACTGGGCCTTTTAAGTGGCCGTGGAAACTGGGCCGTTTTGTGGCCGACCCCTATATATGTTTTATGTTTTTTTTAAATGCGTTTATTTACTTTTTTAGTTATTTCATTCTAGTTTTTTAATTTTTTTTATTCAGGTCCACCCCGGACACGATTTTGGGTGCGGCCGCGTGGTGGACGCACGCATGACCCATCAGACAAAGCCGGATACGGGCGAACTCATCGGCGCCCTAAAGGGACAAAATCCGGCCAATCAGGACGTCCGTTTGGGGTCACGCGGTGGAGTTGGCCTTATATACTCCTACGTGTCTGAGTATGACCAAGTACGTACCAGCTGCATGCCTTCCTAGGCTTCCACCTACTACACACGTTTCTTCAACCCACCAGGGCATAGCCTGTAGTGTACTGGTGTATATATAGGACCCGACACAGCCACCATGGGAAGCAAACACAATCTCCGCTCAAAGACCAACACAACAACACCTCAACTATAATCTCCTCTGCTATATCTCTTTGCAGTTCAAACCTCAATGGCTGCCATGAGAACCATTCTTCTCACCGTTGCCGCGATGACCATCCTGAGCACCGCATCTGCAGCAATCTACAATGTGGGCGAGCCGGGCGGCGCATGGGATCTCAGCACCAACTACGACACTTGGGCGTCCTCTAGGAACTTCCAAACCAGCGATCAGATCGTCTTCAAGTACTCCCCTCAGGCACACGACGTACTCGAGGTCAGCAAGGCAGACTACGACTCCTGCAACACCGCCAGCCCCGTCACCACCCTCAACTCCAGGAATGATGTTGTCACCCTCACCGCCATCGGCACCCGCTACTTCATCTGCGGTTTCCCTGGCCATTGTGCGGGCGGCATGAAGGTCAAGATCAATGTCATGCCAGGCTCCTCCTCTTCGTCACCCGCCCCGGCCAGCGGTCCAAATGCAAGCAACGCTGCCCCACCAACACCTGTCTCCGCTGCAACCAATGTGGAGGCCATGGGGTTTGGCCTCGCTGTTTTGCTTGCCATTGCCGGTCTCATGGCTTGAGTGCATCTCGGCAGTCGCACACACATGTGTATGTTATTGTATAGAGATGTACTTATTACTAGCAACTATCTGTGTGTATAGTCAAGTAGTTATGTGAATTTTACATGAGAACTAATTATATTGCAGCCTTTAATGATTTGTTTTACACCTTCACTTACATCTTTCAAGTTTCAGCGACAAAAAAAGTCACAACCTCCAACTTAAAAGGCCAACGAAGAACAAATTCCAATATTCAAATCAAGAAGTAAAGCTTTCATACAGTATACAGTTAAGTTAACATGTTTTAAATTAGATCCAGGCAAAAAACATGATAGGAATTGTAAAATGCATGTTGAACCGTACAATTGTCCCACGGTGCATCATCCTGGACTGCAGAATAACATCATCGAGTGAAATAATACATTGTGCGATGTATTATTAAACTGAATTAAATTTTACAAATATCCGCCTTGTCTTGGCGGCAAAATCTCTCCTACCATTTGGCATGACTAGTGAGCTATCTCAAAAATAATGAGCAATAGAATATCTCTCCTCACACGCAAACTTGTAATTAAAATTTCAGCACTTTGCGGTGATTTGAGTAATTCATTCACATGGGGATCCTCTCCTTCGGTGATTGTTCATGGAAAACCTAGATATATCATGGCGACAAGGACTACTTTTGATACTAGTGTTGGAAACATACAATTAGCATATTTAAAACTGCTAAAATGTAGTTTTCAGCCTGCAATTCAACTAAATTTTATCTAAAATGAAAGTTCATATTTATCTTGGCAGCAACAGTAGAAATTTGTATTGGATCACAGGCTCTATATCATCTATATTCTCGAAAAAATCGAAAATAAATTTTGAAGTGGCAAAAAAAGGGAAAAAATTGACACGCATGCAAAGATGTATTTTACGCATGTGTAAAATTTCATTACGAGATACTTTAACGTGTCATTTAAAAAGCAAACACATTGATTTTGAAAATACTCATCTTGCTATTAGAATCAGTCCACAATTTGAAACCGTCCGTAAAGGTCTCTATATAGCAAAACGTATATATATTTCTTATCAAGCACGAGCAACTATTATTGACCGTAGATATTATTGTAGTTGACGGCGATCACTGTGCTTTTTTTGCACTCTTTTTTAGAAATTCAAGATTCTACACTGGTGTGTAGTGTCTGCGATTCAAATCAAGGCACGCAACTGGCCACCCGTACCATGCACCTGTGCAGAGTGTTCAGCTGCACCGGGCCTCCAAATCAGTAGGACCCCCAATTTTCTATGTAGAGTAGTACTAATGGCTAGTTTAGCTCTATTAACTTAGGTATATAGGATAACATTATAGTGACCAACTGTATCATTTGTACTTTTTGCGGGTGTACATGTAATTAAATCATTCCAACAACAAAATTTTAGGGTCTCTTTAATATGTCAAATCCACTAATAAAAAAAGCTTTGTCAAAATAATGCTTTGGACAATTGGATGTACGTCAGAAGCTATGTGGATCCCCTAAAAAAAAGAAGCTATGTGGATCGTGATAGTCTACCTCATGTTCTTACAAGTTATAATCTCCTCTGGTAGCTCTCTTTTCAGTTCCAACCGCAATGGCTGCCAGGAGAACCATTCTCCTCGCCGTGGCTGCGATGGCCGTCCTGAGCACCGCGTCAGCGGCAATCTACAACGTGGGCGAGCCGAGCGGCGCATGGGACCTCAACACCAACTACTGCTGGAATTTAGTCTATTTTGGGCAGCCCAATAACTATTTCAGAAATTCCTAATAAATCTTAGAGGCCCACTTAGCCCATTTGTGCAAGGCAAGAGATACTACTAAAGTTTAGTCCCACATTGCTAGTTTAATGGGAGTTGGACCTCCTTATAAGGGAGGTTCTTTCCCTATTTGTACGAGCATGAGAACAAGAGGGATATGCACGCGCGCTGCTCCTCCGCCGCCCGCCTTGCCACGCCTCGGCGCGCTGCGCCGCGGGTTGCGGGAATGAGCCGAGCCGATATTTAAATTTTTGCCACGCACGACGGGTATACGAAAGGTCACGTGGGAGTTGAAACATTTTCTGTAGTGGACACTGAATTCGAACGGCGCGCCTCTTCGGCCGCTGCCTGTTCGCTTCGTCTCCCTTCGTTGCTTCACCTCCTGCCGCAGCCTCTTCGCGTCCTTCTCCTGTGCCTATATAAGAGAGGTCGCTCCTCTCCAGAAAGATACAACAGAAGCTCCTCTTCCTCTCGCCACAAAGTTTCGACCACTGCGCTGCTGCTACGTTCTTCCCCATCCCGTCTTGCGGCGTGCACCGCAGGTCGGGACAGTAGGCCTCTGAAACCGCACCTTTTGAGTCCTGTACGGGAGAAGGGTGATAAGGTTTTTGGGGAGCGCTCAGCGTGACTACTGGCTGCTTCATCACGGACGATCCGGTCACCGACGACTACTTCCCCGACGTCCACGACCTCCTCGACGACATGGCAGGCGAGGACACCGACCCCAAGTCCAGCGCTTCTGCTGCTGTTGTCCCGTACGTGTTCTTGTCTTTCCTGTTAAAGGTTCTGCCGCAGTTCCTTGTTCTAGTCCTTGTCCTACACATGATAGGTTCTACTTCATATATGCTACTTGCTATACTGTCTGCTTTAGATATGATAGGCTACGGTTCATATATGCAGCAGCTATTTACCTTCTCTCTGTCAGAACATACGACTTGTTTTATCCCTACTATATTAGTCATGCTTTATCTAGTATTTCTGTTAATAAAATTATTTGGTAAATTGCTCATATTTCCAACAACTACAACACTTGGGCGTCCTCTGGGAACTTCCAAACCAACGACCAGATCGTCTTCAAGTACTCCCCTCAGGCACACGACGTCCTCGAAGTCAGCAAGGCAGACTACGACTCTTCTAGCACCGCCAGCCCCGTCACCACCCTCAACTCCGGGAATGATGTTGTCACCCTCACCGCCACCGGCACCCGCTACTTCATCTGCGGTTTCCCTGGTCATTGTGCGGGCGGCATGAAGGTTAAGATTGATGTCATGCCTAGCTCCTCCTCTACGTCACCCGCCCCGGCCAGCGGCCCAAGTGCAACCAACGCGCCCCCGCCGACACCTGTCTCCACTACCACCAATGTAGAGGCCACCGGGTTTGGCCTCACCATTTTGCTTTCCGTTGTCGGCCTCATGGCTTGAGTGCATCTCCACATTCGCAGGTACATGTGTAATTTATGTTTAGTTAACAAATTATTACTAGCAATTATCTGTGTGTATAGCCAAGTAATTATGTGTATGTTCGACGTATTTGGGCTTTGCGTTTTACTGATCCATTTGGGAGGATTAGTTGAAAATGATTCTTTTGGTCTTATGCAACATTTGTCCTGAAACACGTTCGTTCTAAACGTAAGAGCCCAGACTTTCGTAACTTAAACTTGTATTACAGAAAGATATACACATAGATTAGACATGCAATTAGTCTGCCCCGATTGTAAATGAATTGTCCCAAAGAACCAGCTGCCACAAATGGTGAACAACAATTAGGATGGCCCCCGCCCCGAACATACTTGATCAAAATCGTCTGGCCAAAACATCATGTCCTTTGCTCGTGGAGTGCCATACATGTTCCTGTTTCTAGTGTTGCAAGGGACAGTCACCGTCGTCGAGGGAAAGAGAGCCATGGAAGTGGGTGATGGGTGCTTTTTCAGGACCGAATTCTTCCTTGTTATGTTCTTCTAGATGGAGAACGATGACTATCGATGCTTTGACAGAACAAAATTTCCCCACTCCAAGCCCCATCGTTCAGAACTATAAAATATATGCGGCATTGGGTAAAAGTGATCCATCCCGGGATAGATAGGTCACGGCCCACGCGGTGCGGCGCAACATTTCACCTCCGGATCTGCCACCTCCATTGGAACCAGATGCTGCTCCTCTTCCTCCTCCTTGTCCTGCTACTCCTCCTCCTCCGGCTCTAGCGAGTCCGGAGGCAGGCCAGCTACGATGTGGGCAGCATGCCTCGCCCAGATCTCCTCTTTGATCCAGAAGCGACGCTCCGGCGTGAGCATAGCATAGGTCGTCTTCTTTTATCGGGCCAGGGCAGACGACGAGGGAAGAGGGAGATGGACAAGGAGACAAATGTGCTCCGACTGGAACAACGGAGAGGGCATAAAAGGTTGTGGCTAGAGTTGGGGACGTCGGCCGGCTCAAATAGCCGGACTCTGGCCTCGGGCGCCGAGCCGAAGCGGCGCCACACGGCGGTCGCACCCTCAACGGAGGAAAAGCCCGTTGAGCTATTGGGTTTCGGGCGATTCCGTGTCGGACCCGGTCGTCAGTCCGGCATGGCGGATGCGCTCGGATGTTTCAGGCCTATTTGAGACATCCGTCTGGGTCAGGTTTTTTTTTTTGACCGCTCTGACCGTCCGCTCGGACGTATGACCTCTCACTTGTCGGTTTAGAGTGTCCGGCTGTAGATGTTCTTACCTAGCATAAAGATGCTATGGGCATGTACGACAAATAGTCCAAATAGACCAGAGACTTCTGTCCAAAGGTTGGTGCGCATGTCCCGTCTCCGTCTCCCGTGTACTTATCCTTCAAGAAAATTTTCTTCACAATAATCAAAAGTAGTCCTCATTGGCGCATTAATGGTATATCAATCTTTTTATTAGATAAAATTTATTTTAATATAATATATCATTCAATATTTGACCTGTTATTTTGCAATTCCAGATGATGCAATATCGGTTATTTTTCGGCTTAATCCACGGGCTGAAAGCTCTACTTCTTGGTTTTAACATTGGACTTTTACCTTTTCAGTTGAAATTTGTGACGTGGAATTCATAAATCAAACCTGACGATTTCAATAGAGGATGTTACAACTGTTTTTAGAGTAAGAGTTTATACGCGGCTTGACCTTTGGATCTACTTCTACAAGGTTTGTAAGTTATGATAGTCAACTATGTCTCCTTGGAGCCTAGATTGACCGCGTCGATATTGAACCAGGAGCCAATGGCTGCTATGCTATGAGAACGCTTGAAAAGGTCTTAACATCTTCAGTCTATTTTATTATATATCTATTTAGGTGTTTGAGTATGACCAACTACGTACTACCTGCATGCCTAGCTCGTGTTCCCGCCTACTCTATATTCTACGCTTCACCTACCACACGCGTTTCTTCAACCTACATTGCCATGAGTTTGTATATATAGGACCCGGCTTGACTCGTATCTTCTCTTTTCAAACATCTTCTTTAGTTAATTGTTGCTGTTACACAATGATGCAAGTACCCATCACTTCTCACCTTTTTGTGAATGACACTTGATTTTCTGACAATTATTCTTTACTAATTTTGTTTTTTTGCGGGTCTTTACTAATTTTGTTTGCTACAGAAATGGTTCATTAACTTGTATTAAGCGGCATTTATGTGTCATGATACTTGCATCTGTTTGATTTTGGAGAATGGTGACAAAACAATTTAGTGATTGACTGTGGCTCTTGTTATCTATCTCCCATGCATGTGTCTCTTGTTATTGTTGATCAAGCAAAATGGGTATTGTAAGTTCAAGCTGATTGAAAGTTAATGTGGCTGGCTGTAAGTAATGATGAGTTTGGTTGAGTTGCTTTTCTATAAGTGCATGTCTGTACATTTCTTGGACTATTGTGAAATAAACCACTTTCTACAGTTTCCAAATGTTGATGTTATCTGCGCACACTAACTATGAACCGATGTGCAACATATTTCATATTGTTATCATTTTTGCAGGGAGCAAAATTTTGCATATAACTTAGAAGAATAATAGAATGGAACACATCTCTTCATCAGCCCACAAAGGGGTAAATATACAGAATACATGATAACAAACACAGCTATGTACGGGCATGCACAACGTGCACCAAGTCATGGGGCATGGCATGCGGTAGTGGATCAGGTACGAGACATGGGACTCGGTCCCTCTGTTATACAAGCAACGGGCATCTTCCAACAGCCCCCCGCAATCGCAACGGGATTGTCGAGGACGTTGAGGCTGGACCGGAAGTCGAGGAAGATGGTCGTCGGGAGCCCCTTCGTGAAGATGTCGGCGAACTGTGACGTAGAGGGCACGTGGAGGACCCGAACGTAGCCGAAGGAGACACGCTCGCGAACGAAGTGAAGGTCGATCTCGATGTGCTTCGTCCGTTGGTGCTGCACAGGGTTGGTGGAGAGGTACATCACGCTCACATTGTCGCAGTAGACAACCGTCTCTGCAGACGGGGGCCGCTGGAGCTCTTGGAGTAGCTGCCGGAGCCAACACGCCTCAGCCACGGCGTTGGCGACGGCCCTGTACTCCGCCTCAGCGCTGGAGCGCGAGACGGTCGGCTGGCGCTTTGAGGACCACGAGACGAGGTTGTCGCCGATGTAGATACAGAAGCTTGACGTAGACTTGCGTGTGTCGGGACAGCTGGCTCAGTCAGCATCCGAGTACGCAATCAACCTGTGGTCTGAGGAGCGCCAAAGATGAAGGCCGAGCTGCGAGGTGCCGCAGATATATCGTAGGATCCGCTTGAGGATGGTGCAGTGTGGCTCTCGCAGGTCATGCATGAATAGACAGACGTGCTGAACAGCGTAGGCGATGTCCGGACGAGTGAGGGTGAGGTATTGGAGAGCTCCGGCTAAGCTACGATAGTGAGACGGGTCAGAGACAGGAGGTCCGTCAGAAGCTGAGAGCTTGGAGCGAGTGTCAATGGGTGTGGTGGCGGGTTTGCAGTTGCTCATGTGGGCGCGCTCAAGAACCTCTAAGGCGCACTAGTGCTGTGAGAGAAACAACCCGTGTGTACTGCGAGTGACATTGATGCCTAAGAAGTTGTGGAGCTCGCTGAGATCAGTCATAGAAAACTCGCGATGGAGCTGTGCGATAATGCGGCGGAGTAGTGCAGCGGTACTAGCTGTCAAAATGATATCATCGACGTACAGGAGAAGGTAGGCGATGGCACCATCGCGATGAAGGATGAACAGGGACGTGTCGCTTTTGGAAGCAGGAAAGCCGAGGCGGGCGAGGTAGGTGGTGAAGCGGAGGAACCAAGCGCGGGGGGCCTGTTTAAGCCCGTAAAGCGAGGGATGTAGCTGACAAACGTGGGGTCGTCGAGAGGCGTCAACGAAGCCGGACAACGTGCAGCTGATGGATGGGCTAGAGGAGACGGCGAGGCTGAGGACGACGCAGATAATCGCCGGCTTGACGACAGGACTGAAGGTCTCCGTGAAGTCGACACCGGGCTGCTGCATGAAGCCATGCAGAACCCAGCAAGCCTTGTACCGTGCGAGAGAGCCATCGGGGTTCAACTTATGCCTGAAGATCCACTTGCCCGTCACCAGATTGATACCTGCAGGGGGGACACCAACGACCATGTATTGTTCTGTAACAAAGCAGTATATTCCTCGAGCATAGTGTTTTACCAATTTGGATCCTTAAGTGCCTATTTGTAGGAAGAGGGGATCGGAGAGACGGGGCCATTGGTAACGGAGAGGCTAAAAAGGCTTTTAGGCTGAAGGAATCCGCTTTTGGCACGAGTGTGCATGTGGTGAAGATTTTTTGGTGGGACCGCTGGAACCACACGAGGTGGCAGAGGGCGGCCAGGAGGCGAGGGGGGCGCGTCGGGGTCAGGTGCAGTGGGCGAGGCCAAGCGGACGCACGAGAGGGGTGGCGTCGATTGGTTGGGCACGGAAGTCGGGTGGTAGTGGTTGGGTGTGGCGCGGCGGTAGTGGGCGGGCTAGGTGGAGATCGGGCGGGTGAGCACGAGGAGGGCGCAGAGGAGCCCGGGGTAGGTGCGTCGGCTGTGGAGGTTATTGGTGGAGCGTATCGAGAGGTAGATACAGCCGAGCTGTCGTACGAGGTAGTTGTGGGAGGGTGGGTTGGAGTGCATGGCGCGGATTGGCTGCATGGCATAGGGAGTGCAGCGGGATTGTTTTGTGGCCGAGCGTTGGGAGGCATGCATGTGTGCGTGTGCGAAGGGAAATCCATTTTCATCAACTATTACATGGCACCAGGTGATGACTTTGTTCATCATTTTCAAAAAAAAGTTCTCAATTTTTTAAAAAAATCATGAATTTAAAGATTTTCGCCAGTTTAAAAATAAGATTAAAAATGAAAACAGTAAAATAGAAAACAAAATAAAAAACAAAAGAAAAAGAAAACAGAAAAAGGATCAAAGAAGAAAATGAAAAATGTAGAAGAAAGGTAAAACCGAAAGAAAAAATATATAAAAAACAGAAAAACCCGGTTCAGGGAGGGATATAGAACCTTCCCAAAACCGGTTGGGGGTGAAATCCCGAAATCGGCCGGCCCATAGAAGCAGCAGCACGTGAGAGGGGTGGGGGGGGGGGGGGGTGCCAACATTAAGTGGCGATTGTCATCAAGAAGTTAGTGCAAGTGCAAGATGGATGTACACACAACAAGACATTAATACGAGGATGGTCATCAAGAAGATTACAAGTACCATATGTCGATATGACATCACCCCTCTCTCTGTAACTAGTTTCTTTTAGTCACACACCCCAAAGAATATATAAAACGAAAAAACGGGAGGAAGGCAGCGGTCTCTAGCTAGCTAGCAAGCCTATGTAATAGTCATCCTTCGAATTATTCATACCGAATACAAGATTGAACCGACCCATTATAATGGAATGGATGCATGACATTTTATTACACTTTGCTCTCGAATCAAACACACCCCAACAGGCTAATATAGTCCTTTGGTGACCTAGGCCTGTGAATCTGTGTCTAGTGTGCCACGCCACTGCCCTTGTGTCACGGTCAGATGACTCCACGGTGTTCACTTTCAAACTAGTGTTTTCCCTTTGTAGAAAGTATATGCTACAAGTAAAAGTTCTCTTTTTGGTAACTTTCACAAAGTATATTATCTATTTTGAGAAATATAACAAGCCCAAGTAATTTTTATGGGATTTAAAACTTCCAATTTTCCAAACTTTTGGAAGTTTGAACTATGGCTAATTTTTTTAAAAATCCAACTTAAACAAATTGCATGCCCAGAAAATTTTCAATTCTATGAAAATTTGAAATTTTCGAAAACTTTGGACTTCAACAAATTTTGGAATTCCAGAAAACTCAAAATTCACTGGAGAGAGAAGACTAATAGAATGTCACCCGGCAGACCTTCATACTATACACACACTGTTTTTACAACAGTGGTGCTGCCCAAGCGTGATCACACGGCAATGAGTCAATTCATTAACTGATTGCTAGCAACACACACATGTGTGACTTCTAATCCTTATTGTTTCTTGATAGACAACGAAATAGATCATCAGTCATAGGTAAAATCAAATTAAGATACCCCAGAAAAAATTAAGATTATTCGTTGCTTCAATATGAACTGAGAAAAAAATGTATTGCATTTGACATTTTTTTGGGCTTATCTACTATCTACTATCTACTACTCCCTCCGGGTACAGACAAGAATTTTGGGACGGAGGGACTATACTACTTTTAAAAGCATGAGCTTGGTGAATCCAGATGATCCGAGCAATCGAGCAACCTATATGCAACGTCACACGCTGCTTCACCGATGTATCATCACGTCATGAATAATTTGGAAACATGTTAATTGCATTGATCGTAATTTGTAAAAGGACATTAGTTACATTAAAAAGAATTAGTCTTCCCTGACTTAATCAACCAAAACGCACCTTCCCTGACTTAATCATAGTACATGTCGCTCAACAGAGGAGCTGACTCAGTTACAAACCATGCTACGCAACAAATATTTAGGCCAAAAAGTGGTGTCTCAGGTATATTGGAAACCTGAAGGCTCTCATTTTTGGGCTGGTCTAATGGCGGCAAAGAAACATCTCTTTTGCTTTTGGGTCTTTCGTGATAAAGGACAGGTCAGAGATTCGTTTCTAGGAAGACATCTGGCTAGGCAATGCCAGTCTTCGAGAACAATATCCAACCTTATACATCATTGCACTACAAGAATCCTGTTAATACATGACGGAATCAATCCGTCACAGACCTTCACAAAACTGTCGTGGTAGGGCATGCATGACGGACTTAAAATCTGTCATGTATATCGCGTCATAATTTAATCACTGTACACTCCATGACGGATCTTGTCTGCCATGGATGGAACTTAACGGACATGCTCATAACATTGTTAACTTGTCTGCCACGTCAACATGTGGCATGGATCTGACATGGCGGCCCATGTAATGCTCAGCCCATTTAAATTTTGGCCCACTAAATTTCAGCTAGATGTAAGAGTAGTGGCCCATATAGTAATCAAGCCAATTAGAATATAAGTGCATTAATTTCATCTAAGGCCCATTAATTTCAGTCCAGAAAATTAGCTCATCTCTCATTTCTCTGCGTCCATTGAAACTTTAAGCCAATAAGTATTTTACAGAAAATACATGCTCATGTCACTAAAAAAGAAAATTACACAAACACAACCAAAAATACACCACTACAGGACCAAAAAGAAAATACCCAAAAAAAATTAAGTTTACAAGCATGTTTTGGAGAACACTATGCTACTGTACAGCCAACACCGCCTCCATCAATCCACTTTTCTAGCCACAGATCCGGCCGTCCATACCGAAGTCGTCAAAACACGCCTTTGTTGCTGAAAATGCTCCCATAAATCAATAGCTGCCAGATGATGAAAATTTTGTCACTTCATAAAATATTATAGCAAGTAGGTAAACTAGAAGTGGCTTAGTACTCCCTCTGTAAAGAAATATAAGAGTGTTTAGATCACTACTACTTTAGTTATCTAAACGCTCTTATATTTCTTTATGGAGGGAGTACATGTTATTACGTTCTATATTTTTTCACTCCCAGGGTGCACAGTGCAACAAATTTAATTAAACATGTGAAAAGAAACAACAAGTGGCAACAAGTAGCATGGGACCTAATCATACACATAGTTACAACACTACAGATTTGTATATATGAATAGATTGTAGAAATAAGAGACTTAGAACAAACATAAAAATATTAATTACATATCAAAAATTCTTAAATCTTGCAAGTACTGCAGCAGTAGAGGACAAAGCAATGTGTTGTAACTATAAAAGAGAATACAAAGTATGTACTATAAAACAAGAATAAACATTGGGTTGCTTAAAATTAATCCAAAGGAATGTGTGTGAACTGAAAATGTAATCAAGTTAACCTATAAGTGACAAAGCAACAAAATACACATCACGGAACTCCCAAGTACTGCAGCACTAGAGGACATAAATCAGCCAAAAAAATGGCATGACTATGAAACAATATCCACCGCACAGACACATGAAACTGAGTGTTTATAGTTCATCTCAAAGCACTGACAATAGTAAACAACACTTGCTTGCAGATGATACGCTTATTTTGTATTTTAGTGTTTGATACACTTATTTTATATTTTTCTAGTCGATCATACGAAAAAAGAAATCAACGGAATAAAAGTCCTATGCTTTTTGTTTCCATAAAAAAAGCTTAGAACCACCTTGATTTGCTATTGGGACAGTGGGAGCCAGTCATGTGGCCTTCATAACTCCTCTTTGGCGAATTTTAAGGTACAGATTGTACTATCATGTGTATTTTATTTTGTTCTCCAGTTCTGACTTCTATTTTTGACATAAATATTGCTGTGTAGATTGTCAAGTACCATATCAAGTTAGGGCATCTCCAGCCGCGCCCCCAACAGGGCCTCCCCACGCGATTTTGCCGCGCCGGCGCCAAAAAAAGGCCCCAGTCGCGCCCCCAGAAGGCCGTTTTTCGCCGGCTCGGGCCAAAACTGGTGCCGGCGGACCCAGGCCGAACCCAGCGCCCTGGGGGGCGCTTGGGGAGCCGGAGCAAGCGAAAAAGGCGCGTGGGCCCGCCCTGGAGGCGACCCGAGGGCCTTTTCCCGCCGTTTGTTGACGCTTTTCCCTCGCATCTCTCCCGCTCGCTCGCCTTCCTCCCGCGATTCTCCCCCTTTCTCCCGCCAAACCCCCTCCCGCTCGCCTTCCAGTCACCGCCATGCCGCCGAAGAAGTACACCATGTCGCGCGCGGCGGCAAACGCGACTGGCGCCGTGGTCCAGCCGAAGCAGAGGAAGCCGAGGGCGCCGCCATCGAAGCCGCCGGGCCTGTCGAACACCGAGTGGAGGGTGGAAGTTCAGCGGCACGAAGCAGTCACCGCCGACAGGCGGAACAGGGCCATCGCCAAGAAGGCCCGCGACAACGCGGCGCGCTTGGCGGCGTCTTCCTCATCGGTCGACCAGGCGGGGATGAATCCACCCGTCGTCAGCCACGCCCAGTACGCGCCCTGGGGACAGCAAGGCGCCAGATCTCCATGGGGTTCATCGTCGCCCGGCTACGCCGACGGCGGCGCGCACGGTGGGTTCAACCCGAACGTGACCTTCCCTCATGGTCACCCCGCTACGCGCACGCCCTCGCCCGCCTTCGTCGGTGTGCAGTACCCTCCATACAACTACTCGCCGCCCGCCTCCTACGCGTCCACACCGACGCCCCATCTCTACCGTGGACCTCTGCCCTTCTCGCACCTCGGCGACACCAACGACACGGGAGCCGACATGGACGACATCATTGCGACAGGATCGACCGCGGCCGCCGCCTCTCCCGGGTTCGCCACCCAGGACGAGGTAGTGGATCTCAGCGGCGACATGGAGGCCGAGCTCGGCTATGTCTATGGTGAGGACGCGCAGGAACCCGAGGAGGAGGAGGAGGAGGAGGAGGAGGAGGATGATGAGCCGGCTCCTGTTCCGACGAAGGGGCGCCAGAAGAAGAAGAAGCGGGCGGCCAGGTCAGGCGAACTGCGCATCAAGTGGACGTCCAAGGAGGAGGAATGCCTCGCCGAAGCATGGAAAGTCGTCTGCCTCGACCCGACCACCGGCGCGAACCAAAGCTTGGAGACGTACTGGGACCGCATCAAGGCCGAGTTCGACGAACGGAAGCTCGTCGACCCCTACTTCAAAGGCGTCTACATGCAGCGCGGCTCCAAGGCGGTGGCGAACCATTGGGGCCGTGTCCAGTTGGCGTGCAACAAATGGCATGGAATCGCCGAGGAGGTCGCAGCTCGCCCGGAGAGCGGCGCCAGCGTTGAGGATTAGCTGCTGCGTATGTTCGCCATGTATCGGGGCGACAACCAAGACGCCGACTTCAAGAACCTCCATTTCTACAAGCGCATTGACAAGTGCGAGAAGTGGGCGGAAGTCCGACGTGCCCTCGACAAGGCCAAGGAGACATACAAGCCGGACGCGTCGACACCGGGCGCGTCCGAGGGGCGGCCGGACGACCACCAGTTGGCGAAGAAGGGGAAAAACGCCGATGCGGCAACCGCGCGAGTGCAGGAGTCCATCGAGCATTGCCTCGCCGACGCGCAGGCCCGGGCCGTCCTGCGCGAAGAGAAGGCCGAGGCGCGGTGGTCGTCGCTGATGAAGAACAACGCCATCAAACTCGACCTGCTCCGGACGAACGTCGCCGCGAAGAAGAGGAACACCGACATGGCTTTTCTGATGGGCGGGGCGGACATGCTCCAGAGCAACGACGAGAAGCTCAAGGCGTGGTACCTGGTGCAGCGCGGCCTCATCCTGAACGAGCTGCCGACGGCAACGCCGACGACGCCGACGACGCCCACGACGCCCACGACCACCCGGACGCCAATCCCAAACGACGCCTCTACGTCGCCGTCCAGTAGTGCTGAAGCCGCGCCGACACAGCCCAGCACCGAAGCAGCTCCGACACCGCTGAGCCCGCGCACGCCGACTCCGCCAACGCCTGGAGCCGACCCCGCCGAGTGAATCATTGCGCACGCGAACTCTGTTTTTTGTAACGCCAGACTGTTGGAAATATGCCCTAGAGGCAATAATAAAAGCATTATTATTATATTTCCTTGTTCATGATAATTGTCTTTATTCATGCTATAATTGTGTTATCCGGAAATCGTAATACATGTGTGAATAATAGACACCAACATGTCCCTAGTAAGCCTCTAGTTGACTAGCCCGTTGATCAACAGATAGTCATGGTTTCCTGACTATGGGCATTGGATGTCATTGATAACGAGATTACATCATTGGGAGAATGATGTGATGGACAAGACCCAATCCTAAACATAGCACAAGATTGTATAGTTCGTTTGCTAGATTTTTTCCAATGTCAAGTATCCTTTCCTCAGACCATGAGATCGTGTAACTCCCCGACACCGTAGGAGTGCTTTGCGTGTACCAAACGTCACAACGTAACTGGGTGACAATAAAGGTATACTGCGGGTATCTCCGAAAGTGTCTGTTGGGTTGACACGGATCAAGACTGGGATTTGTCACTCCGTATGACGGAGAGGTATCACTGGGCCCACTCGGTAATGCATCATCATTATGAGCTCAAAGCGACCAAGTGTCTGGTCATGGGATCATGCATTACGGTACGAGTAAAGTGACTTGCCAGTAACGAGATTGAACGAGGTATTGGGATACCGACGATCGAATCTCGGGCAAGTAACATACCGATTGACAAAGGGAATTGTATACGGGGTTGCTTGAATCCTCGACATCATGGTTCATCCGATGAGATAATCGAGGAGCATGTAGGAGCCAACATGGGTATCCAGATCCCGCTGTTGGTTATTGACCGGAGAGCAATCTCGGTCATGTCTACATGTCTCCCGAACCCGTAGGGTCTACACACTTAAGGTTCGGTGACGCTAGGGTTGTAGGGATATGTATATGCAGTAACCCGAATGTTGTCGGAGTCCCTGATGAGATCCCGAACGTCACGAGGAGTTTCGGAATGGTCCGGAGGTAAAGAATTATATATAGGAAGTGCTATTTCGGCCATCGGGACAAGTTTCAGGGTCACCGGTATTGTACCGGGACCACCGGGTGGGGCCACCCATCCCGGAGGGCCCCATGGGCCAAAGTGGGGAGGGGAACCAGCCCATAGTGGGCTGGTGCGCCCCCCTAGGCCCACCCCATGCGCCTAGGGTTGGAACCCTAGGGGTGGGGGGGCGCCCCACCTTGCCTTGGGGCGACTCCAGCCCTGGCCGCCGCCCCCCCTAGGAGATCTCATCTCCTAGGGCCGGCGCCCCCCCAGGCCCCCTATATATAGTGGGGGGAGGGAGGGCCTCTTTCCCCACGCCTTTGGTGCCTCCCTCTCCCTCTCCAACACCCCCTCCTCCTCCATAGTGCTTGGTGAAGCCCTGACGGAGTACTGCAGCTTCACCACCACCATGCCGTCATGCTGCTGCTGGAGCCATCTTCCTCAACCTGTCCTTCCCGCTTGCTAGATCAAGAAGAAGGAGACGTTACGCTGACCGTACGTGTGTTGAACACGGAGGTGCCGTCCGTTCGGCGCTAGGATCTCCGGTGATTTGGATCACGTTGTGTACGACTTCCTCATCCCCGTTCTTTGAACGCTTCCGCGCGTGATCTACAAAGGTATGTAGATGCAATCCAATCACTCGTTGCTAGATGAACTCATAGATGGATCTTGGTGAAATCGTAGGAATTTTTTTGTTTTTCTGCAACATTCCCCAACAGTGGCATCATGAGCTAGGTCTATGCGTAGTTCTTCTTGCGCGAGTAGAACACAATTTGTTGTGGGTGTAGAATTTGTCAACTTTCTTGCCGCTACTAGTCTTATCTTGCTTCAACGGTATTCTGGGATGAAGCGGCCCGGACCAACCTTACACGTACGCTTACGTGAGACCGGTTCCACCGACTAACATGCACTAGTTGCATAAGGTGTCTGGCGGGTGTCTGTCTCTCCCACTTTAGTTGGAGCGGATTCGATGAAAAGGGTCCTTATGATGGGTAAATAGAAGTTGACAAATCACGTTGTGGCTTTCACGTAGGTAAGAAAACGTTCTTGCTAGAACCCTATTGCAGCCACGTAAAACTTGCAACAACAATTAGAGGACGTCTAATTTGTTTTTGCAGCATGTGTTTTGTGATGTGATATGGCCAAAGTTGTGATGAATGATGAATGATATATATGTGATGTATGAGTTATTCATGCTATTGTAATAGGAATCACGACTTGCATGTCGATGAGTATGACAACCGACAGGAGCCATAGGAGTTGTCTTTATTTTTTGTATGACCTGCGTGTTATTGAGAAACGCCATGTAAATTACTTTACTTTATTGCTAAACGCGTTAGCCATAGTAGTAGAAGTAATAGTTGGCGAGCAACTTCATGAAGGCACGATGATGGAGATCATGGTGTCATGCCGGTGACAAGATGATCATGGAGCCCCAAGATGGAGATCAAAGGAGCTATGTGATATTGGCCATATCATGTCACTTTTATTATTTGATTGCATGTGATGTTTATCATGTTTTTGCATCTTGTTTACTTAGAACGATGGTAGTAAATAAGATGATCCCTCATAATAATTTCAAGAAAGTGTTCCCCCTAACTATGCACCATTGCGACAGTTCGTTGTTTCGAAGCACCACGTGATGATCGGGTGTGATAGATTCTAACGTTTACATACAACGGGTGTAAGACAGATTTACACATGCAAACACTTAGGTTGACTTGACGAGCCTAGCATGTACAGACATGGCCTCGGAACACAGAAGACCGAAAGGTCGAGCATGAGTCGTATAGAAGATACGATCAACATAAAGATGTTCACCGATGTTGACTAGTCCGTCTCACGTGATGATCGGACATGGCCTAGTTAACTCGGATCATGTTATACTTAGATGACAGGAGGGATGTCTATCTAAGTGGGAGTTCATTGAATAATTTGATTAGATGAACTTAATTATCATGAACTTAGTCTAAAATATTTACAATATGTCTTGTAGATCAAATGGCCAACGTAGTCCTCAACTCCAACGCGTTCCTAGAGAAAACCAAGCTGAAAGACGATGGCAGCAACTACACGGACTGGGTCCGGAACCTGATGATCATTCTCATAGCTGCCAAGAAAGATTATGTCCTACAAGCACCGCTGGGTGACACACCTGTTCTCCCTACAGAACAAGACGTTATGAACGCTTGGCAGGCACGTACCGATGACTACTCCCTCGTTCAGTGCGGCATGCTTTACAACTTAGAGCCGGGGCTCCAAAAATGTTTTGAGAGACACGGAGCATATGAGATTTTCGAAGAGCTGAAAATGGTTTTCCAAGCTCATGCCCGGGTCGAGAGATATCAAGTGTCCGACAAGTTCTTCAGCTGTAAGATGGAGAAAAACAGTTCTGCCAGTGAGCACATACTCACTATGTCTGGGTTACATAACCGCTTGACTCAGCTGGGAGTTAATCTCCCGGATGACGTGGTCATTGAAAGAATCCTTCAGTCGCTTCCACCGAGCTACAAGAGCTTTGTCATGAACTTCAATATGCAGGGGATGGAAAAGACCATTCCTGAAGTATTTGTTATGCTGAAATCAGCAGAGGTAGAAGTCAAGAAGGAACATCAAGTGTTGATGGTCAATAAAACCACTAAGTTCAAGAAGGGCAAGGATAAAAAGAACTTCAAGAAGGACGGCAAGGGAGTTGCCGCGCCCGGCAAGCAAGCTGCCAGGAAGAAGCCAAAGAATGGACCCAAGTCCGAGACTGAGTGCTTTTATTGCAAGGAAAGTGCTCACTGGAAGCGGAACCGCCCCAAATACTTAGCAGACAAGAAGGCCGGCAAAACGAAAGGTATATGTGATATACATATAATTGATGTGTACCTTACCAGTACTCGTAGTAGCTCCTGGGTATTTGATACCGGTGCAGTTGCTCACATTTGTAACTCAAAGTAGGAGCTGCGGAATAAGCGGAGACTGGCGAAGGACAGGTGACGATGCCCGTCGGGAATGGTTCCAAGGTCGATGTAATCGCCGTCGGCATGCTACCTCTATATTTACCTACGGGATTAGTTTTAAACATCAATAATTGTTATTTAGTGCCAGCTTTGAGCATGAACATTGTATCGGGATCTCGTTTAATACGAGATGGCAACTCATTTAAATCCGAGAATAATGGTTGTTCTATTTATATGAGAGATATGTTTTATGGTCATGCTCCGATGGTGAATGGTTTATTCTTAATGAATCTCGAGCGTAATGCTACACATATTCATAGTGTGAGTACCAAAAGAAGTAAGGTTGATAATGATAGTCCCACATACTTGTGGCACTGCCGCCTTGGTCACATAGGTGTCAAACGCATGAAGAAGCTCCATGCAGATGGACTTTTAGAGTCTCTTGATTACGAATCATTTGACACGTGCGAACCATGCCTCATGGGTAAAATGACCAAGACTACGTTCTCAGGAACAATGGAGCGAGAAACCAACTTATTGGAAATCATACATACTGATGTGTGCGGTCCGATGAGTGTTGAGGCTCGCGGTGGCTATCGTTATGTTCTGACCCTCACTGATGACTTGAGTAGATATGGGTATATCTATTTGATGAAACACAAGTCTGAGACCTTTGAAAAGTTCAAGGAATTTTAGAGTGGGGTTGAAAATCAACATGACAGGAAAATCAAGTTCCTACGATCAGATCGTGGAGGAGAATACTTGAGTCATGAATTTGGCACACACTTAAGAAAATGTGGAATAGTTTCACAACTCACGCCGCCTGGAACACCTCAGCGAAATGGTGTGTCTGAACGTCGTAATCGCACTCTATTAGATATGGTGCGATCTATGATGTCTCTTACCGATTTACTGCTATCTTTTTGGGGCTATGCTTTAGAGACTGCCGCATTCACTTTAAATAGGGCTCCGTCGAAATCCGTTGAGACGACACCGTATGAATTATGGTTTGGGAAGAAACCTAAGCTGTCATTTCTAAAAGTTTGGGGATGCGATCCTTATGTCAAGAAACTTCAACCTGAAAAGCTCGAACCCAAGTCGGAAAAATGCGTCTTCATAGGATACCCTAAAGAAACTATTGGGTATACCTTCTACCTCAGATCCAAAGTCAAGATCTTTGTTGCCAAGAATGGATCCTTTCTAGAGAAAGAGTTTCTCTCGATAGAAGTAAGTGGGAGGAAAGTAGAACTTGATGAAGTATTACCTCTTGAACCGGAAAAAGGCGCAACTCAAGAAAATGTTCCTGAGCTGCCTGCACCGACTAGAGAGGAGGTTAATGATAATGATCAAGATACTTCTGATCAAGTTCCTACTGAAATCCGTAGGTCCACAAGGACACGTTCCGCACCAGAGTGGTACGGCAACCCTGTCTTGGAAATCATGTTGTTAGACAACGTTGAACCTTCGAACTATGAAGAAGCGATGGCGAGCCCGGATTCCGACAAATGGCTGGAAGCCATGAAATCCGAGATAGGATCCATGTATGAAAACAAAGTATGGACTTTGACTGACTTGCCCGTTGAGCGGCGAGCCATAGAAAATAAATGGATCTTTCAGAAGAAGACAGACGCGGATGGTAATGTGACCATCTATAAAGCTCGGCTTGTCGCTAAGGGTTATCGACAAGTTCAAGGGGTTGACTACGATGAGACTTTCTCACCGGTAGCGAAGCTGAAGTCCGTCCGAATTATGTTAGCAATTGCCGCATACTATGATTATGAGATATGGCAAATGGACGTCAAAACGGCATTCCTTAATGGTTTCCTTAAGGAAGAATTGTATATGATGCAGCCGGAAGGTTTTGTCGATCCTAAGAATGCTGACAAGGTGTGCAAGCTCCAACGCTCGATTTATGGGCTGGTGCAAGCATCCCGGAGTTGGAACATTGGCTTTGATGAGATGATCAAAGCGTTTGGGTTTACACAGACTTATGGAGAAGCCTGCGTTTACAAGAAAGTGAGTGGGAGCTCTGTAGCATTTCTCATATTATATGTAGATGACATACTTTTGATGGGAAATGATATAGAACTCTTGGACAGCATCAAGGCCTACTTGAATAAGAGTTTTTCAATGAAGGACCATGGATAAGCTGCTTATATATTAGGCATCAAGATCTATAGAGATAGATCGAGACGCCTCATAGGTCTTTCACAAAGCACATACCTTGATAAGATATTGAAGAAATTCAATATGGATCAGTCTAAGAAGGGGTTCTTACCTGTGTTACAAGGTGTGAAATTGAGCTCAGCTCAATGTCCGACCACGGCAGAAGATATAGAAGAGATGAGTGTCATCCCCTATGCCTCAGCCATAGGTTCTATTATGTATGCCATGCTGTGTACCAGACCTGATGTAAACCTTGCCGTAAGTTTGGTAGGAAGGTACCAAAGTAATCCCGGCAAGGAACACTGGACAGCGGTCAAGAATATCCTGAAGTACCTGAAAAGGACTAAGGAAATGTTTCTCGTTTATGGAGGTGACAAAGAGCTCGTCGTAAAGGGTTACGTCGACGCTAGCTTCGACACAGATCTAGATGACTCAAAGTCACAAACCGGATACGTGTATATTTAGAATGGTGGGGCAGTAAGCTGGTGTAGTTGCAAGCAGAGCGTCGTGGCGGGATCTACATGTGAAGCGGAGTACATGACAGCCTCGGAGGCAGCGCATGAAGCAATTTGGGTGAAGGAGTTCACCACCGACCTAGGAGTCATACCCAATGCGTCAGGGCCAATCAAACTCTTCTGTGACAACACTGGAGCCATTGCACTTGCCAAGGAGCCCAGGTTTCACAAGAAGACAAGGCACATCAAGCGTCGCTTCAACTCCATTCGTGAAAATGTTCAAGATGGAGACATAGAGATTTGTAAAGTACATACGGACCTGAATGTAGCAGATCCGTTGACTAAACCTCTCCCTAGAGCAAAACATGATCAACACCAGAATTCCATGGGTGTTTGATTCATCACAATGTAACTAGATTATTGACTCTAGTGCAAGTGGGAGACTGTTGGAAATATGCCCTAGAGGCAATAATAAAAACATTATTATTATATTTCCTTGTTCATGATAATTGTCTTTATTCATGCTATAATTGTGTTATCCGGAAATCGTAATACATGTGTGAATAATAGACACCAACATGTCCCTAGTAAGTCTCTAGTTGACTAGCCCGTTGATCAACAGATAGTCATGGTTTCCTGACTATGGACATTGGATGTCATTGATAACGAGATTACATCATTGGGAGAATGATGTGATGGACAAGACCCAATCCTAAACATAGCACAAGATCGTATAGTTCGTTTGCTAGAGTTTTTCCAATGTCAAGTATCCTTTCCTTAAACCATGAGATCGCGTAACTCCCGGACACCGTAGGAGTGCTTTGCGTGTACCAAACGTCACAACGTAACTGGGTGACCATAAAGGTATACTGCGGGTATCTCCGAAAGTGTCTGTTGGGTTGACACGGATCAAGACTGGGATTTGTCACTCCGTATGACGGAGAGGTATCACTGGGCCCACTCGGTAATGTATCATCATTATGAGCTCAAAGTGAACAAGTGTCTGGTCACGGGATCATGCATTACGGTATGAGTAATGTGACTTGCCGGTAACGAGATTGAACGAGGTATTGGGATACCGACGATCGAATCTCGGGCAAGTAACATACCGATTGACAAAGGGAATTGTATACGGGGTTGCTTGAATCCTCGACATCGTGGTTCATCCGATGAGATCATCGAGGAGCATGTGGGAGCCAACATGGGTATCCAGATCCCGCTGTTGGTTATTGACCGGAGAGCAATCTCGGTCATGTCTACATGTCTCCCGAACCCGTAGGGTCTACACACTTAAGGTTCGGTGACGCTAGGGTTGTAGGGATATGTATATGTAGTAACCCAAATGTTGTTCGGAGTCCCGAATGAGATCCCGGACGTCACGAGGAGTTTCGGAATGGTCCAGAGGTAAAGAATTACATATAGGATGTGCTATTTCGGCCATCGGGACAAGTTTTGGGGTCACCGGTATTGTATCGGGACCACCGGAAGGGTCCCGGGGGTCCACCGTGTGGGTCCACCCATCCCGGAGGGCCCCATGGGCCAAAGTGGGGAGGGGAACCAGCCCATAGTGGGCTGGTGCGCCCCCCTAGGCCCAACCCATGCGCCTAGGGTTGGAACCCTAGGGGTGGGGCGGGGGCGCCCCACCTTGCCTTGGGGGCTACTCCAGCCCTGGCCGCCACCCCCCCTAGGAGATCTCATCTCCTAGGGCCGGCGCCCCCCCAGGCCCCCTATATATAGTGGGAGGGAGGGAGGGCCTCTTTCCCCACGCCTTTGGTGCCTCCCTCTCCCTCTCCAACACCCCCTCCTCCTCCATAGTGCTTGGCGAAGCCCTGACGGAGTACTGCAGCTCCACCACCACCACGCCGTCGTGCTGCTGCTGGAACCATCTTCCTCAACCTCTCCTTCCCCCTTGCTTGATCAAGAAGAAGGAGACGTTACGCTGACCGTACGTGTGTTGAACGCGAAGGTGCCGTCCGTTCGGCGCTAGGATCTCCGGTGATTTGGATCACGTTGTGTACGACTTCCTCATCCCCGTTCTTTGAACGCTTCCGCGCGTGATCTACAAAGGTATGTAGATGCAATCCAATCACTCGTTGCTAGATGAACTCATAGATGGATCTTGCTGAAACCGTAGGAAAATTTTTGTTTTTCTGCAACGTTCCCCAACACAGACTATGTCCGATCGCCCGATTTGCGGCGTCTTTTGTGAGCGGGAACGACCAAGTTTAAATTTCCTGCATCCTGGAGCCGGCGCGTGGGGGCGTGACTGGGCGCTAGGTCACCCCCAGGGGCCGAACTAGTGCCGGCACGCCCCCAGGCCGCTCTATTTAGACGTCCTGGGGAGCCGAACGGCTGGAGATGCCCTTACCCATATCTTTCCTGATTCTTGTAGCAGACAATAACTACGTTAATTGCAGTAAAACCTTACCAGTCAATGTTCTTGACAGGATTTCTGTAGTCCTGAAAACAGTATAATAAAATATTTGTAGAGGAAAAAGTGTTACTCCCACCGATCTAAATTAATTCTTGCACTGGAACTATATAACAGTCCACATTGAAACTAATCCTTAAAGAACTATGTCACCCCAAGCATCTTAATTTACTAACTGAATTTAAAAGAAAATGATCCAAATGCATACAAACAGAACTCAGAAGGAACAAGGTACAGCGGGTGGTGGCGCATTACCTTCCTTTTCTTCATGATGGACTTGCCAGGATGGCCCTCAAGCAAATTTCACAAACTTCACGCTCAGCTGAAATGAAAAAAAATCACATATGCACAACACTCACATTCACTTTAAATTCTTGACCCATTGATATATGCATAGCACAAGTACTGTTCAACATATAAATTATATACACAATATTTTCTTAGTAAGAGAAAGAGAAAATATGCTCTGAGCTTATCATTTTGAGTATGAATTGAATTATAGCCAAAGACAGCACAACAACAAAAAAACAATCATACACAACTGAACATAGAACTCTCAAACGTGTTCGTTGTTTCTAGAGCAAAATGATTTGTTCACTAATGATGTCGATGAACATGTATGGCATATATAATTAACAAAGCCCATGTATGATTGATTGCAAGAACAAAAGTCTGTACGAAAAATCACATATTTGTACAAAATAACAGAGAAGGGGTGGCTTGCATGATGACCAACCACCATCAGTTGACAATAAATCAAAGACACCTCTATCATGTAATTTTTGGCACAATCAAGTAAAATCACCAGTACACCACAGCTAGTTGACATTAACATGCAAACATGAGAAGCTTCTGTATACGCAGATATATCCGGCAACTTAAGTTTGTGGTCTAGATCATTACTCAAACACAGATCTATCACGTACGGACACTCAACCAACCACCAGTACATCAACTCAATGCATGTTACCAGAGAAACATCAGAAAGTGGTGTGTTAAGCTAGCAGTAACCATGCGTGGAAAAAAACAAGGAATATAAAAGTAGCAGGTTCTAAATTTAGAGCAAGCGTCTGCATAGACACATCGGCCATGAAAGAACAAAATCACAAGTTGGTGTGGAAGGGGATAAGCACACCATGCATATCTGCCGATGTGCACACTCACCGCAGCTGCCCTGGTACTTACCTTGTTGACAGTATTGCTCTGCCTCCAGTCGAACGCGTTGAGCCGGTAACAATTGGCCAGTGGCGACTAGAGTTCACTGCCGCCTCCAGCGAGTCGTCGCGGTAGACCGGCCATCGCACAGCTGCTCTGCTCCAACAAGGCTACTGTCGGTGTTGAGATCAATGCCGGATCCAGCGCACCCAAGACGCCGTTGTCATCGCTCCTTGTTGCCGCCATCGAACTCTCTTAATCTACAGCACATGCTGCGGATCGGAGGATGGGGCGGAGTGAGGGTCATCGGGAATGGTAGAGCATAGGGTGGAGGACGCAGAGGTGCCACTGGGAATGGGAATGGAGGAGGTACGGGAGAGGCCGGGGAAGAGAAAGGGCTCAGCCGGGAGGTGGGGGAAGGGGTGGTGAAAGGAGCGACCACCAGTTGGAGAGGGTGCGGAGGAGGGAGAGGAGATTGGGGATGGGGGCGGCGGCGGAGGGAGAAAGACGGAGCTTAGGGTTAGGTCTTATACTGTGAATGGCTCAGATGGGCTTTAGTGGGCTTGAAATTTTTACCACCGCGCGCGCTAATGGAATTCTAGGCGCGCTCCCTCCTTTCCTCGCGCGCGCTTTCCTCGCGCCACCCAAATTCAAGCGCGCCCTTCCTTTCCTTGCTTTCCTTTTAGTTTTTATATAAAAATCATGCAACTAACATGTGAGCCAAATAAAGAACATGTACGACACATCAACAAGAGCCACCCGTGACCGTGTGGATTGTGTATAAACAAAGAAAAAACGAGGCCGAGCTAGTCGATCGATGGCAGTTTTTGTGACGGCTCCTTGATGTCCGTCATGAAGGGGCTACCGCTTTGGCGGCTGTTCGCCTCTTGCGGATCCATAACGGTTTTCGTGACGGTTTTCAGGAACGTCATCAGAAATCCGTCATGGATGAACAGATTTCTTGTAGTGTTGCTTGCGAGAAGAATAATACTATTGCGCAGGTGCTCAGTTCATCCCCGCCGAATATTTCGTTCAAGCGGGATTTGATTGGGCCTCGCCTTACGTCATGGCATAATCTATTGTCCAAGCTGGATTCGATTAACCTGACACAAGGTCGGGATGTGTTTCGCTGGAACCTTACTACATCAGGGTCTTTCACAATAGAGTCCATGTACCATGCACTCATGCATTCTGAGGTACTAGTGAATAATAATAAGAAACTATGGAAGTAAAAGATTCCACTAAAGGTTAAAATCTTCACATGGTATCTTTGTAGGGGGTTGTGCTAACCAAAGACAACCTCACACGGCGCAACTGGCAAGGAAGTAAGAAGTGTTGTTTTTGTACTCATGAAGAGACAATCAAACACCTCTTTTTTCAATGCAAGTTTGCACGTTCTACGTGGTCAGTCATCCAAATGGCGTCAAATTTGTATCCGTCCACAAGTATTGCCAATATTTTTGATCATTGTTGGACGGTATTCTAAGTAGGTTTAAAACGCTAATAAGGGTGGGAGCGCATGCCTTAATGTGGTCTCTATGGCTATGTAGAAATGATTTGGTTTTTAATGACAAAAATGCTTCTCCTCTACAGGTTCTTTTCCGGTGTACGCACTCGCTTTGTACGTGGTCTACACTAAAGCAAGCGGAGTACCAACCGCTGTTCATGGCGGTGTGTTCGTGATTGGAGCAGGTGGCTATGGAGGTTTTTTCCGAACATGGGTGGCAGTATAACCTCCGGATTGACCCGCCATCGCTTTCGACATAGGCATATATAGTGTCGGTCTATAGGACTCTACTGTTGCCGTTTTGTCGATTTTGTTTCTTTTCTTTCTGTCAAACTTTTTAGAATGGGTTGTGTGCATCTTGGTTATGCAGAGGTCGGATGTCACTCATAATGCTTTGTATCCGCTTCATACTACATTTTTGAGATAATAAAACACCCTTTGTCAAAAAACAGAGGAGCTGACACACTCGGCTCTTCATTCTCAACAAAAATGAATTAAAAGAAACTCAAAGTCGTATATCCAATTAATGGAATATAGACACATATATTCACTAGGAATGATTATTTGACTTTACATATGTACAGATGTACTCAAGCCATGAAACCGATAAAGGCAAGCAGGATGGCGAGGCCAAACCCCGTGGCCTTCACGGAGGTGGCGGTAGAGACAGGCGTGGTTGGAGGAGCGTTGCTTGCATTGGGGCCGCTAGCCGGGGCGGGTGATGGTGAGGAGGAGCTAGGCACGACGTCGATCTTGATCTTCATGCCACTAGTGCAGTGGCCAGGGAACCCACAAATGAAGTAGCGGGTGCCAGCGGCGGTGAGGGTGACGATGTCGTTCCCGGAGTTGAGGGTCGCAATAGGGTTGACGATGCTGCAAGAGTCGTAGTCGGCCTTGCTAACTTCAAGGACGTCATGCGCCTGAGGGGAGTACTTGAAGACGATCTGGTCGCTGAGTTGGAACTTCCTGGAGGATACCCAGGTGCCGTAGTTGGTGGTAAGGTCCCACGCGCCGCCCGGTTCGCCAACATTGTAGACTGCTGCCGACGCGGTGCTTAGGACGGCCATCGCGGCAATGATGAGGAGGCTGAGTCTCATGGCAGCAATTGCAGTTGGAACTTGAAGGAAGGCAACGAGAGCCAGCAGAGGAGGTATAAGCCGGGTGCTGTGTTGATCCTCAAGCTGAGATTGTGTTGCTTGACTTGCTTCCGTAAGTGCTTGTGCTGGGTATATATACAGTACATGCTATGCCCAGGTCGGTTGATGAAACGTGTGTGGTAGGTGGAAATATGCCCAGACTTTGAATGTTCTACGTGGGAACACAAGCTAGGCAGCTGGTATGTACTTGGTCATACTGAACATCTGAAGACCGGGCTGTGTTGTTTGGCCTGGTCACCTTTTCACGAGTCTTCGTGGAGCCATTGCCGATCGTCTGCTCCAATATCGACGCGGTCTACTCTACAAGACGTAGAACATCTTTTCCCTAAAAGAAAAAAGAAGACGTAGACCATCTTCACAATTCACAAGTCTTCTAGAAGTAGATCGAATGATACAGCCGCATTTCAACTCCTAATTCTCCTCTCTAAGTAAATAAAAAAACTTTCTCCTCTAAAATTGCAAGCTTCCAATTGGCTGAATCCCATGGCACAACTAAATAATATGCCAGCTTTCAAGTTTCAAAAATAAAAGTTACAGTTTTCATCTTATTGCACAGAAGTCCAACATTTAATTCAAGAAGTATAGCTTTCATTACATAACAAAAAGTTTTTCTTTGATATGACAGTTAGCTTGATTAAAATTGGTAAAATGAAGCCTTCAGCCTATGAATTAAGCAGAAAAATGACCCACATTACATCATCGTGGATGTATTGCAAAATAACAATGCGTAAAATAATTATTGAGTGACATATTATATTAAATTCAAGTAAATTTCAAAAAAATTAAAGGACTTTCACGACAATGGCAGAAATATGTTTTGGTGTTCAGTCCATGTAGCCTGTTTTGACAAAATCTACTTATGATGAAGTGTCAAGAACTTCTCAAAACAATTTCACATACACATGCGGGGGCACACACACATAGATGTATTTTATGAATGTGTAAAATTTAATTATGGGACACTTTAACATGTCATCTATAACAAAACACATACTTAAATGGATTTGAAAATTAGCAAATAGTACGTTCACTACACTTCTTCCTGTTAAAACTTGTCCACATTTTCAACTAAAAAATCACTCTACATATTTTCAAAAAATTAGTCATCCTAGACTTAGGAAAACACATTAATGTCTTAATGGTTGTGGCTAGATCTGAGCCGATTGAGACTAATCAAGTCCTAGTCAAGAGATGAACCACGTTTATATACAGATAACATTAAAAAAAGAAAACAAAAACGAAAAATTCACCCAAATGTCTACATAAAATCGCATGGATGATATAGTATCGACTGAGACTGGGATTTAATGATATCATTTCTGAATATATTTCTTATCAATTATGAGCAACTATTACTGACCAGAGCTATTATTTTACAGTTAACCATCAAAATTGTATTCTCAACTCAAATAAAATAATAAAACTTCATTGTATTCTCAACAGGCCTTGGGGGGCGGTCTTGGATATGTGAGCTTGGTGGTCACCTCCACGTCCCTGGACAGCGTGCACCGGACGGTCCCTCCTCGCGACGAACCGGACGTAGCCCTTGCTGCGGTTGTGGTGGTGCAGCGTCTGCTCCGACCTGGCCGTGTTGTTGTCCAAGACGGCGCGCTCCCCGTCCTTGTCCAGGATCTCTATGAAGATCGTCCGGGCGGCCCTACCGAGTAAGAACGAGTCCCAGTGGTCTTCCATGGTGACGAGAACAGCGACGAAGCCTGCCGACTCCTCGTCAAAGCCCGCGGGGTACACCTTGAGGCGGTAGGCGCAGTCGCCGAGGCGGAACCTGTCGAACTCAAGCACGGAGCCGACGAGCTTCCGCGCACATTGCGAGTAGCCGGCGACGGTGAAGACACGAGTCGTGGCCTCTGTCTTCAACACGGTGCACGACGACGGCAGGTTTGACCCCGAGTGGCTGCTGAGGGTGAAACGAGGCATTGTGCTGTGCGTGCTCGGGACGGCGACGTACTTCTCAACGCTAGCTATATATGGAGGGGCGCAAATCACTTGCCTTGATTTTGCCCTCACCGCGTTCATGGATCTACCGGGAGGCTTTTTTTGGCTTTCCGTACAGTGCTTTGTGGTCTGGTATCAAAATCCAATCATTCCATCTATCGGCCAGGAATAAATATATGGCAACCCGATGATTTACATAGAAATCAAAAACGAAGATCGACTCAATCGATGATAATACCACACACCATACTAATGGAATGCCCGTGCGTTACAACGGGCAAAAGCCGAATGTCCATGTGTTGCCAGATAATAATAAAAAACACAGAAACATTGATCAAATTATTCTTTTAATTCGGAAATATGTGTTAAGCAAGGTAGGCATCTGATTTCCATCATACATCGACAAATAAAGACTCTCTTCCACTTGTTTTCTTCTCGGTAGTCATTGTGTCTCCTTGACCAACCAAATCGTTCGCTAACTGGATATATGTCGTCAACGATTAAGTAGTATTAATATTACTCAACTTCACGCATCCATGGGTGCCACTATTATAAGGTACACAAAGCTTGACAATTCCTCAGACTTATAGTGCGCCTCTTAATTTCAGCAATAATAGCACAAGAAGATATATCCAATTTTGTGAGATTGTTCTTCATCGATAGCATGGATGTTTCATTCTCCATAGCAATAATCAGCCTGACAATGACACTGCAAATGGTTCAAGTCCGTGTCAAATATTAAGCCGAAGCTATTAACTGCGGCAATTTTTCAACCAACACATCACCCTTGGTAAGTGTATAGTGTACCATGGCTTGTACCGCACCTGAATTCGGCTTGTACATACAAATATTTTTTTAAAAACTGAGAAAAAGTCTACAAATAGGCACAACATGAACCGATAATTTTCACAAAAATCAAGTACCTTTTGAATCTCAACTAATGTCAATTACCTTTTGAATCTCAACAGATGTGCACTAAGTGGATATCTCTATCCATGTAGAACCATCTATGTGATCAATCTTACTGAAACTACAAAAAGTATGCAAAAGATAACACGTTATATCAGTGAACACCGGAAGATTGCATTCTTAAGTAAATGAATTTTAAGAAATTCATAAGCTCACCTGGTCTCTCGCCAACCAAGTTAACTTCCTGACAGTCTCATCCCCTTCCAAGCGAGGGCCAGCACGCCCTTGCAAGCATCCGCACTGGAGTGTCCGACCATCCTGCGTTTCATTGGATCGAGCCCCTGGCAACCACCAGTATCGTGGCTTCATGGAGAGATAGGAGACGATGGTGCGGCGCCAGATCGGGAAGAGATGGGAAACGGGGCGGCGGTGCCGGGAGAGCTCCATGAACGGGACATGAGCCCACCGTCGCCGCAGCCACCGTGGACTGCCCTCGGATACGCCAACCCCGGTGCCGGGGGTGGCCCCTCCCCGTCGCTGATGTCGCCGCCCAGCCGTCCGCCCCTAGCCCGGATTCCCGTCCTCGCACTCCTGAACATCGTCTCGATAACCGCACTGCTCCAGCATGGTCTCGAGCGTCCTCTGCCGTAGCTGCAGCTCTAGGGCCTCTGAGGCCGCCCTTCGCCTATTCGCCGATGACATGGAGGCCGCAGGCTCCATCGAGAACCCTAGGCGCACGCGATGGGTGGCGGCCGGCCGGCTTCGCTTCGCGGCTGGGGAGGAAGAGGGACATAGGTTCGTAGGTTTCAGTCACGCTGGTTTTTCTTGCTTGTTTCTTTTGTGCGTGCAGAATCGTGGGGAATCCTCGGGGATTGTGCGATCGAGGTTTGGGAGTAGGAAGCGAAGATACCACCTACCAACTGAGTAGAGATCAGAAAAGGTAAGAATCAATGTGTTAGGAAAGTTAGGATTTGAATTGATTTCCATGAAAATGGGTTTTATTGTTTGTAACGTGATATCAATACCTGCCCGTTTGTGACATGCCTACCAACTGAGTAGAGATTAGAAAAGGTAAGAATCAATGTGTTAGGAAATTAGGATTTGTATTAATTTCCATGAAAATGGGTTTTATTGTTTGTAACGTGATATCAATACCTGCCCGTTTGTGACATGTATGGTTAGGAAAGTTTGCAAATGTTAAGAAAGTTTTTAATGGGAGAGTAAAAAAAATCACCGTGAGGATATAATAATGGAAGGTGAGACAAAAATAAACCAGACGAAAAAAACGACGAAAAAAAATCTACGAAGGTTAACCTATAAAAAAACCAGACGAAAGTGGTGGGACGAAAATTGACCGGAGGAGACTACCAACTGCTCCATTAGGAGTAGAGATTAATCTACGAAATAAACCCGGAAAAAATGGTGGAACGAAAATTGACCGGAGGAGACTACCAACTGCTCCATTAGAAGTAGAGATACGTCCCCGGCAAGTTTATAATATGCGGCCGAGAGAGATGAGGAGCCCATCAAATATATAGGGTGGTAATTATATTAGTACCGATCTCCAACAGCAGCCGAGATCGATGGGTGCCAACCCTAGCCACGCTGCGCCGGCAGCGCCGTCGCTGCCGGTGAGGTGCGGCCTGTTCGAGACGATAGATTCCGTGACGTATCTCTTCACGGTGCCCGAGTACTCCAGGTGGGCGCGGACGCCGGCCCGCACGGCGCTCAACTTCGACCCCTTCTTCGTCCGCGGGGCACTCCACCACCTCAAGGTCTACCCCGGGGGCATCGACAAGAAATCAGCGGACTTCGTGGGTGTCTTCCTCGTCGCCCGGCACGGGATTTTTGACCACATCTACACCAGGGAGGGCCGCTGCAGGCTCAGGATCTCCATCGAGATCCTAGACGAGAGCGGCGAGCGCACCGTTTTCGACAACTACACGGCGCGATCCGGGCGGACGCTCTGGGGCTATGGAAAGGGCTACGTCCGGTTCGTGAAGAGGAGCGAGCTGGAGTGCTCGTCGTGCATTCGCCGTCACGATGATAGCTTCACCATCCGGTGCACAGTGTTTGTCGACGTGGAGGTGGAGGTGAGAAACATGCCGGTGAAAGTGTTCGCGGCAGAACGAATGGTTCAGGCCTCGAAGCCAGCAGCCGGGACGATCAGTGCGTCCTACACGATGACGATTAGCTTCTTGAATGTCAAGGCAGCGCTCCGTACTGGGGAGTGCGTGCACTCTGCGCAGTTCAGCTTTGGCGGCGGCAGCTGGTACCTCAAGGTGTACCCCAACGGCTACTGCGAAGATAGCAGGGACTGGGTGTCCGTTTCCTCGGTCGCGGGAGGTCCAGTGACACAGAGACGATGGCCGAATTCCGCTTCGAGGTCATCGACGTCGTGGGGGCCGGCGAAGGGGAGTGGTTGAGGCACATGTTCGACCACGACAACCCTGTGCACGGGTCCCGGTGCTTGGTTAAGAGCAGCGACCTCACACAAGCTGAACATATGGCCACCGACAACGACCGCCTCGTCATCCGCTGCCACCTCCGACTGATCAAGACGACCACCACAAGGTTGCCACCTACCACAGAGCCGCCGACCGCCATCGCCGTCCCACCTTCCGACGGGTTGAAACACCATCTCAAGGTGCCCACCAGACTGCCGAAATCGTGGGTGAATGGGTGGATGAAGAGACGAGGGATGCAGCTCCACTGTTGAGCCTCAGGTACTAGCTAAGAATAACTACGGAGATGATCCTAAAAAAATGCGGAGATGGGTTTGAACTTTTGATCGGTGAAGCAAGTGGATCCTTACCTAGTAGAGTATTAGTTCTTTGGGAGAAGCTAGCAAACATGTTCGTATGTTGCAACAGGAGAAAAAAATCGATGCATTTTGTCCAATAAGTATGGTAAGTCCCCACATTTTCACTGCCTCTATTTCAACACCGCAGGGGAGCACTAATATAGTGTAAAAACTTAATATGCAATATTACTAAGGCTTAAGTTCGTAATTCGACTTGCATGCCACTAGCTGAAAAAGAGTATACCCTGATGACGGGTATCCGCAATGGGGCAAGGAGTCGCAACTGAATAATGTATGGACAGACATTGGGACAACATGCATGCAACCATCCTATTCCAACATATAGTTACTGGACCATACACATATACAGTTACTAGTAATAAACTAATAATTACTTGACTAAACATAAAGTACGCATGTGCGTGGGGCTGCGCAAGTGAATTCAAGCAATTAGATCGGCAAGGAGAAGCAAGATGGCGAGGCTAAACCACACGGCCTCCGCAGAGGTGACGGTAGATATAGACACATGGGGAAGTGTTAGTTGCACATGGGCTGTTGGCCGGGGCAGGCGACACTAGGAGTAGTTAGGTATGACATCAATCGTGACCTTCATGCCACACACGCAATGGCGAGGGAAGTTACATATGAAATAGCGGGTGCTGTGATATTGAGGGGTATGACATGATTCCAGAGCTGAGGGTGGCTTCTTATGGTTGGCGAACATGTTTCGGGACTAATGTTGTATAATACTAAAAGAATTTTTATTAATCATCCTCCAAAATGAATATGCAAAACATGAAGCCTGAATACATACAACATACGATATAATTACTTGACTATACATGTACACCACATATGCTTGATAGTAACAGTGACTTCTATATTTTTTAGAGACGCACTCAAGCCATCAGACCGGCAACGGCAAGCAAGACGGCGAGGCTAAACCCTGTGGCCTCCATAGAGGTGGCGGCAGAGACAGGCGCCGGCGGGGGAGCATTGCTTGCACTGGGGCTGCTGGCCGGGGCCGGGGAGGAAGAGGACGAGCTTGGCACGACATCGATCTTGACCTTCATTCCCCCCGCGCAGTGGCCCGGGAAGCCACAGAGGAAGTAGCGGGTGCCGGTGGTAGTGAGGGAGACGACATCATTCCCGGAGTTGAGGGTGGCGATGGGGCTGGCGGTGCTGCAGGAGTCGTAATCGGCCTTGCTGACCTCAAGGACATCGTGTGCCTGAGGAGAGTACTTGAAGACAATTTGATCGCTGGGGTGAAAGTTCCTGGATGACGCCCAGGTGCCGTACACTACACCACGACATTGCATTCCCTACAGACGTGTGTTGGGAAAAGTCAGTTTTGCCGACCGACAGTTTGTTTGTAAAACTTCTATCAAACCGTTGGTTGGTATTACTCACATATAACAACCAACTGTCGGTCGGGAATGCTGAAATGTATAGCGTCAAACCGTTGGATGGTAATAGTTGCACTCGTATCACACAGTCGGTCGGCAAATGTTCCCGACCGACCGTGGGCCGCCAACTGGCCACCCAAAATATCAGTGCGCGCGCGCCTGCGAAACTTAGCGCGAAGCCCATCCAAAATTTTCATGTCGCGCCACCACAGCCCACCTCCTAAAACATCATCCGCTCAAGAGAAAAAAAACACAACACCGCTATCTCTCTGTCCTCTCTCCCTTATCTCTTTCTCTTCCGATCTTAGCGGCGGCGGCGACGCTCGCATCCGGCGACGGTTCCACCACTCCGCCCATCTCTTCCTCCCACCACTCCGCCCATCTCTTCCTCCCACCACTCTGTCCATATCTTCCTCCCACCACTCCATCACCATCCCCACATCGCTGCTGATTTCCCATGTTGAGGTGGTCCTGCGGCGCCGATGCCCTCACCCAGCTGCCAGTGGCGGCGCTTTTTGTTCGTGCCCAAGCGCTCGGTGAGGTCACCTCTCACCTCCCTCCTATGGTGCCACTGCCCCAAGCCCCCAACCCATACGCAGCTTCCTCTTCCCCACTCCCATGGTTGCAGATCTGAGCGGGACAAGGTCCCTTCGGCCCTGGTGGTTCGGAACGAGGCGTGCGGCCTCTGCTCCCTTAACTTCTGGAGACTAGGGGCACGGTGGCTGGTGCCCCATCTCTCTTAGCCATCCACAGCGGCAACAACATCAGTAAGCTCTCTCTCTCTCTCTCTCTCTATATGTGTGTGTGTGTGTGCAGATTTAACCTTCAATAGCCCCAATGGCTGGAGCCCTCACCTCTCTGCATATTGATCTCTTTCAAAACAAATCTGTGCTGCTTTGTTACATGGAATAAAAATGATTTTGAAGCACTAAAAGTTCAAACCCTAGCCATCGATTATTATCATTCTCTATTTATATCATGTGATTGTTAGCAGACTGAATTGGATAATGATTTTTTGCAGGGTCAAACAAACTTTCATAGGTTTGGTGGATGTTTGGGCAATTACTCAACTACTAACAAAAGGCCACTGGATGATTTTTATACCTGCATCACATCAAGTGGATTTGGATAGGTGAGTATTTTTTTCACATCTTGAGTTTTGTTATACTATTTGCTGGTTTCTTGCATTATTTTTGCTTACTCTCACTTCCGATGTGTAACTGAGACTATGTCAGGTTGCTTGTTTTTTTTCTTATCTGGCTATTTTCTCATGAATGATATGCCAAATCTTATTCTTTGGGCATGCAACTGATGGAACCTAGATCAGGGGCGGAGTATGGATTTAGACATGAGGGGGCGAGGAAGATAATAATCGTTTGAGAGACACAACACAAGAATATAGTCCCTAAAGTAGAACTGATATGATTGTATTGCAACATATGTCTGGTAATATATAAAAAAACTACATTTCTACCAGTTGCATATCAACAGGATTGGGGTTGGAATTATCATCTACAACGGTTGCTTGTCAGGTGGATTTGCATTTTCTGTAACGTTTGAGCTAGAAGCAATGGGCTTGAAAACCAAATATGTTAGGCTGGGAAAAAATGAATATGTTTCTGTTGTATCCTTTCTCTTCATACATACTGTTTCAAATGTTAAAAGGAGTAAAATTAGAATCCTATATTGTAATTTTACCGCCACTGTCTTCAACGGAATTGTATTAATTCACAAATATTATTTACCAGTGAGGTACCTAGATTCTTTGAAGTTGATCTTGTGATGCATGATGCCGGTGTAGCACACAAGCTGGCATGGTCTTCATCGTGGATTCAATCTCCACACGAGTGGAGTGGCCTCTGCCTTGTGCGGCAGCTGCGGACGGGCAGAGGAGACGACGACGTAGGGCACACGGAGCCAGCAACCCTAGAAGCCATGATGCCCGCGAACAAAATTACCTAAAGGATAGGAAACAGACTACCTGATCTCACGGATGCATGTAGTCTTTTTTTTCTGATGCGTACAACAAGCGATCAGGGCATCAAGGGATGCTTTCTCATGTTGGGCGTTTGGGCTGGAAAATTCGTGCTAGATAGATCTTTTCTGGTCGCTCGTCTATACATCATCCTTTCATTAGTCATTTTTGATTAGCGGATGAAAGCACAAGCATGATTGTACTTTTCTTAGAATGAAGAAAAGAAATACACCATCAGACTGAGACTGACGTACATTCATACTACTATCTCGTGGTCCATTTCTGTTGCAAATAACTTCTCCCCTGATTTGAACAATAATTTTTCAGGCTGAGATGGAAATTTTACGCTCACCGGATTACATTTTCACATACTAAGATAGGTTACAATTGAATGTCGAACAGTTAGTTGGACATTTTGCATCAGTCCTGATACCACTTAGAAGATAGAACAAGTCTGTATCTCTGGAGATTTTCTGAAGTTTTAAGTGTGTACCTAATCAATTGAATATTATAGATGCATTTGTTACTTCTACTTGACACCATTGACACTCTGAAGTCTGCAGGGTTCAATTGACACATGGTGTGTAAGCATTTGCCTATCTACCTAAAGGGTATGCTAGAGGGTTGCCAACATCAATGTGCTATGTGATGTAGAAATGGATTTTCAAAAACCTCTAGCACATGGTGTCCTGGGAATTCCTGGATATGTTGACCTGCTAGCTCATTATCAGGTTTTGATGCATCTATTAATCATATGATAAAAGAACCACAACATGGATAAATTTTGTATAGTGTAGTTGTAGTATCTAGCTTGGCTGCTTTTAGAGGTCTGAGCTATAGGAGTTACCGCGGTAAATAAAGTCTAAAGTATTCTGTAAACGCCTACATATTTTTGCCCCATTATGTTTAATCTTTGGTGAGAAATACAATTACGCTCCATAAAATGAGCTAATGTCGGAGAAGGTCGCTCTCATTTTTAGTTTAAAACCATTCGTTATGTTGCCGACTACTTTCTAAATTTTAATGCGGTCATAGTAAAGTCATCTAATGGACAGCTCCTTGTATAATTTAACATGTTGATATTCACAGAAGCCTTCTTGTTATCAATGAATATAGTGTCTAGAAATAAGGACACTTTAACTAGTGCTTAGTATGCCCCTTTACATGGTTACCTAAACTTGAATGGAGTGCCTTTCTTAGTAGGTGTTTGGTACTAGCTTGCCTTGTGAAGTAATAGTTGTTCTCAATGCTATGATTTATACAAATTTTTATGGTGCCATTGTCTTTATGAATGTAATCACAACTTTACATTATGTAGGAAAAATAGGCAAGAGGACGAGGAAACATGAAGACGGTGGTTTGTGTAAATGGGATATTTTGTGTAATGGTGACTGAATCGTTGGAGATGCACTTTATATATCATTTTGTAAACTCGCATTGTGTCTGACAAAATGAACCATATTGTAATGGATGAAGTATTTACATCTGAAATTAATTAATGTGTTATTGTTTGGTTATGGTTTATTATTGTTAGGGCATGCATGTTATTATTATGAAACATGAAACTTGATTTATATTTTGTTGGTAACACAAATGTAAGCTATTGAGGGCTATTGGATGTTTGTGGGCAAAACGAAAAAACCATCTCATAGTCTGTCGAAGAAAGCTAATGCATGGGCCAACGAAAAGTTGGTCGGGAAAACAAACCCTGTCACACAGTCGGTCGGGAAAGCCTCCTGGAAGGCCTAATAGACTGTTGGTTGGGAAAAAAATTCTGTCAAACAGTTGGTCGGGAAAGCTTCATGGCAAGCCCAATAGACTGTTGGTCGGGAAAGGACCATGGCAGGCCCAACAGAATGTCGGTCGGGAAAAGTGCCCCATAGCCAACAAGCGATCGGTCGGCAAAGATATGTCGGTCGGGAAAGGCTTTCCCCGTCTGGACTTTCCCCAACAGACAAGATCGGTCGGCAATAGTTTTTCCCAACCGATTGTCTGTCATGGGAAGTTGTTTTTCCAACGAACCTGACTGTCGCAGATGTAGTGTTGTGGTGTAGTGGTAGTTGGTCCTGAGGTCCCATGCACCACCTGGCTCGCCGACGTTGTAGTTTGCCGCCGATGCGGTGCTCAGGATGGCCATCGCGGCCATGGCGAGGAGAATGGTTCTCATGGCAGCCATTGCGGTTTGAACTGAAAGGAGAACTAGCAGAGGAGATTGTAAGACAAGTGCTGTGTTGATCCTTTGAGCGGAGATTGTTTTTGCTTCTCTAGGTGTCTGTGTCGGGTCCTATATATACAATACAGGCTATGCCCAGGTGGGTTGAAGAAACGTGTCCGGCAGGTGGAAGGCTGGAAGCGTAGAATAGACTACATATATCTGAATTTTGGACTTTGAATGTTTATATATGGGAACACAAGCAAGCTAGGCAGCATGCACCTACTACTTGGTCATCATAGTCAAACACGTATAGATATATAATAGATAATAGGTCGACGGAACATCTGAAGACCGGGCCTACTGACTGCTTCACGCATTGCCTTTTCTTTTCTTCAGTATCGACGCGGTCTACGCGATGTAGACTATCACAATCCATGTCCCTGCTCACATACATCAAGGTTTCGTCGATCAGCATTCAACTCGAACTTCTCTTCTATCAAAAAAGAAAAACTTTTGACTTCTTTTATTCAATATTTCATCTTTACTACCTGAATTTCACTTTAGAACTAATTATGTTACAACCTTTAGTGATTTCTTTTACACCTTTCAAGTTTCAACGACAAAAAAAGTCACGACCTCCAATTTAGAAGGAGAACGATGAACAAAATTCCAATGTTCAAATCAAGAAGTACAACTTTCATACCATATACAGTTAAGTTAACACGTTCTAAATTACATCCACATACACACACACACACACACACACACACACACACAAAACACGTTTAGAATTGGTAGAATGGAGCTATCAGCTGGCATGTTGAGCCGTGCAATTGAGCCATAGTGCATCATCCTGGATTGCAAAATAACATCAACGAGTGAAATAATATTGTGCGATGCATTATTAAACTGAATTAAAGTTTACAAATATCCACTATGTCTTGGCGGGAATATCTCTCCTACCATTTGGCCTGACTGGTGAGCGCTATCTCAAAAACAATGAATAATAGAATCTCCCCTCACACGCAAACGTGTAATTAAAGTTTCATCACTTTGTGGTGCTTTGAGTAATTCATTCACATGGGGATCCTCTCCTTCGGTCATGGTTGATGGAAAACCTAGATGTATCATGGCGACGAGGACTACTTTTGATACTAGTGCTGGATAGATTTCTCCGGTCTAATTTCCAGCTTTCTACTACATGAGTTGCATGCTACAACTAATTAAATTACAGCTTTAGTGTTACAAAAAGTTACAACATTGTTCCAACAAAACAAGTCACAACTATCAACATAGAAAGCAAGCAATATGTATTGCTTAAAAGACGAGCATCAAAATCAAGAATTAAAGCGTTCATACCACATACAATTAGGAATTTAGAACTGATAAAAATGGAGCTTCCAACCTGCAGTCAAGTAAATTTTATCTAAAACGAGAGGCCATGTTTATCTTGGCAGCAATGGTAGAAATTCGTTTGGATCTTGGCCTCTATATCCTCCATGTAACCTATTCAAGGCACGATCCTAATCAAGGCATGCAACAGGCCTCTGACGGCAGGCCCGCACCTGTGCAGAGTGTTCGGCTGCAAAGGGCCTCCAAATCAGTAGGACCCCCATTTTTCTATTATGTGATAAAAAAGCTCTTATTTATATATTCCCTAAAAAAATCTCTTATTAATATATAGGTATATAGTTTAACATCATAGTGACCAAATGTACGATTTGTACTTCATATTGAATTACTACATATAATTAAATAATTCCAACAACAACATTTTAGGGTCTCTTTAATATGTCGAATCCACTAATAAAAAATGATTTGTCAACATTTTAGCATCTATGTCAGAAGGTATGTGGATCGTGTTAGTCTACGTCATGTCTTGTACACCGTGTCGATATTGAAGAAAATGGAAAAGAACGCGTGAAATGGTCAGCAGGCTAACAGCACAGCCCGGTCTTCACAAACTCAGTCTATTTTGATCAAGTACGTACCAGCTGCTTGTGTTCCCACCTACACACAATATTCAAAGTCCCACCAACCGCACATGTTTCTCCGTCCCACCCGGCCAGGATTGTCCTATATATAGGACCGGACACCGCCACCTAGGGAAGCAAACACATTCTCCGCTCAAGGACCAATACATCAGCACCTCCCTTGTAATCTCCTCTGCTAAGCTCTCCTTGCAGTTCAAGCCTCAATGGCTGTCACACGAACCATTTTTCTCGCCATGGCTGTGATGGCCATCCTGAGCACCGCATCAGCGGCGATCTACAACGTTGGCGAGCCCGGTGGAGCGTGGGACCTCAGCACCAACTACGGCACATGGGCGTCCTCCAGGAACTTCAAAGCCGACGACCAGATCGTCTTCAAGTACTCCCCTCAAGCGCATGATGTCCTCGAGGTCAGCAAGGCTGACTACGACTCCTGCAGCACCGCCAGCCCCATCACCACCCTCAACTCTGGGAATGATGTTGTCACCCTCACCGCCTCCAGCACCCGGTACTTCATTTGCGGCTTCCCTGGCCACTGCACTGGTGGCATGAAGGTTAAGATCGATATTATGTCTGGCTCCTCCTCGTCACCCGCCCCAGCCAGCGGACCAAGTGCAAGCAATGCTCCCCCGCCGACCCCTGTCTCCACTGCCACCAATGTGGAGGCCATCGGGTATGGCCTCGCCGTTTTGCTTGCCATTGCTGGCCTCATGGCTTGAGTGCATATCTGCAGTCGCAGGCACATGTGTACTTTGTGTATAGTCAAGTAATTATTACTAGCAACTATATGTGTGTATAGTCAAGTAGTTATGTGTATGTTGGACATATTCAGGTTTTGCGTTTTGCTGATTCGTTTTGGAGATTAATAAAAATTCGTTTGGTCTTATACAATATTTGACTTGACACACATTCTTGCTAAACCATGAGAACCAACAATTTCGTAACTTAAACTTGTATTACAGAAATATATACTTAGATTAGACATGTAATTTGTATTGCCCCGGATTGTAAATGAACTATCCTGAAGAACCTGCTGCCACAAATGGTGGAGAACAATTAGGATGCCCCCCAACCCCAAACATACTGGATCAAATTCGGCTGGGCAAAAATCCCGTCATTTGCTCGTGGAGTGCCATACATGTTCTTGTTTCTGGTGTTGCAAGGGACAGTCGCCGTTATCGAGGGAGAGAGAGAGAGAGCCATGGGAGTCGGTGATGGGTGCTTTTCGGGAACGAATTCTTCCCTGAGATTGATGGCTATCGACGCTGTGAAGGACCAAAATTTCCCCTGTCCAGGCCCCGTCCACTGTAAAAGTACCTTCGGCATTAGGTAAAGAACATTCATCAAGATGGTCCCTACTAGCTAACCGCCTATTTTATTTTGAGGGAATAACAGCTTATTTTATTAAAATGTTTTCCCTTTCCCTGTCTGCTTTAACTTTGTTTTGGGCGCTGATCTGCATGAAAACGCGACCGACTGGATAATATGGACCAGCAGGCACGTGTATAGATCGTCTGCTCTCACCATTTAAACCTCAATTCACCTTGAAGTAAAATGTACAGTGCATGAGGGTTAGTAGAAAATGCTGAAATTTCAAGGCTTACCTAGCAAAAAGATGCTATGAGCATGTACCCCAAATAGTCCAAATAGACCAGGGACGTCTATACAATGTTGGTGGGCGTGTCCGGTGTACTTAACTTTCAAGAAAATTTTCATCACTATAATCAAAAGTAGTCCTCATTGGCGCCATTGTATATCCATCCTTTTATTACATAAAATTTACTTTAATATAATATGTGTTCACTCTTTTTTTAAGCTGTTATTTTGCAATTCAGGATGATGCAATGTCGGTCATTATTTCTCTGCTTAATCCGCGGTCTAAAAACTTTACTTCATGATTTTAATATTGGACTTTTACCTCTTAAGTTGAAAGTTCTTTTTTTGTGGGAACTCTTAAGTTGAAAGTAGTGACATGGAATTCATACAACAAGCGTTCCAGTTTTAATAAGAGGAAGTGAGAACTTTTTTTTCTATAGTGAGAGTTTAAATGCCTTCTACAAGGTTTGTGAGTTATGATAGTCAACTATGTCTCCTTGGAACCTAGACCGCGTCGATACTGAAGCAGCATGGTAAGGCCGTGGAACCAAGTTATGCAGTAGTTTCTCAAAGAAAGATACTGAAGCAGCAGGCAATGGCTGCTATGCGATGAGAACGCTTGAAACGGTCTTAACATCTTCAGTCTATTATTTATTATATACTATCTATCTAGGTGTTTGATTATATGACCAAGTACATACTAGCTGCATGCCTAGCTCGTGTTCCCGCGTACTCTATATTCTACGCTTTCACCTACCGCACGTGTTTCTTCAACCCACCTGGCCATGAGTTTGTATATATAGGACCCAACACAATATGTATAATCTGATGCCATTTCGATGGGATGGGATCGACACGGAAAAGAATTCTATAAGACCAAGTCTTACGGGTTAGCAGGTGAGACCCATCCTGATAGATAACATGTGGCATTCACAAATCATAAAGTATCTAATCTCTCCTCACAAATCACAAAGCATCTATCGCACCCCCCACCTGAAATGAAGGGGGGGGGGGGTTAAATGCTTTACGATTTGTGAATGCCACGTGTCATCCATCAGGACGGGCCTCACCTGCTAACCGTGAGACCTGGTCTCATTTTTTTTTTTTCCAGATCGACACTGTAGCCATGCTTCTCTTTGGTGCGTTGGGCTCCTTTGGCAATCGTGTCTTTGCTGCATTTGTCAAAGCCAGGACATATGTACCTCAGTTATTAGTTATGGTGCCGTAAGGTAAAAACTCTAGCTTTGGCCTTTTATTTTTGAACCTGACAGTGGCAACACATTTTCTAAAAAGGAGGATAAACTCGGGCCTCTGCATCAAGTGATGCACGCATCCATATATTACTTATTATTAAAAAATTCAGCAGCAGAACAACACTGACATGAAAACTAAAAATATCCGAGGCCACATGCCTCGCAATAGTAACTGCACCAGACATGCACTAACCCTATTATAAAATAAAAAGAAAGAAATCTTCACACGTGCGCCGATAATGACAAGTCCAACCCAAGGTCGATCTTCGGATTTCATTTCCAAAGCCAAGTTTCGATCCGCCACCTTCAGCAATGGTACCACGCAACGCGCGTCGATATAGCGTGATCAGAGTTCTAGTGTTTCCATCGGAGTGTACATGCTCATCGCTAAAGTTGCTTCTACCACCAACACTTGTCCGCTACCGACACCTCGCTAGCCAGATATTGCAGTAGGTGAAACCGGAAGACAAAGACGTCCCATGTTGCCTCGCCTCCGGTCTCCGTCGCACCACCTTCGATACAATAGGAACAAGCTAAGCATGACAACTCTGTCAAACCCACCATATAGCATCTGCCGACGGCAAGCATGACTTGACGTCTGCGCATGAGATATCATGCATAGCACCTGTTGGTGGCAGGCATGCCATGACGCTTCCAGAAGAGATACATGTGTCACCCGCCGAGCCGCATCAAACCCGATTTGTTGGTGGAGGGGGCGTCCCATACCTCCGCCATCCTCATAGAAGCCGTCAGCACCACAAGACCTAGCCTCCACGCCATACACATGACCACGGGGGCCGCCACCACCGAAAAAGGCGGGTAGCCGCCCCATCGCACCCCATCGGACGACACTGCAGCGAGCAAGAACATGGCCAAAACGCCGTCGCCGGACCGGCTGGAGGCTACCGTATTGCCACACGACAACAACCACTGACAGCCACCACCTCACCGCCGCAAGTCGCTGCAGACCCCGCTCCAAAGGCCCGATGGCACGAAGAAGACGAGGCGGCCGCGACCTAGCACCGTTGCCTCTGGTCCCTCCAATCGTTGCAAGGTCCAAACACGATGTCCTCAAGAGGGATTACGACACGGAAGCACGACCATCGCTCGACCCCGAGAGGCACTGAGCATAGACATGCATGTGTGTTGTCTCTATGTTATAGTCTCAAATCGCCTAGTAGCAAATTACATTGTGCATCAAGGGCTAGTTGAAAAAGATGGTGTTTCAAGGCTCGCCTCACATTAATACTTTTAGCGCATGCACCACAAATAGTTTCAAATGGATTAGAGACATCTATCCAACAATAATGATTATGTATCTATTCTTCAAGACTTGTTTATCGTTTTCATCAAAACTAGTCCCTGTCACCGGCACTATCTAGCCTTTTATTCCAGTAAAACTTTAATTCAATTTAAATATATATTATCAGTCATTATCTAAACCTTGTTTTTACAATCTAGGATGATGCAAAGTCAGTCATTTGTTCCGCTGAATGTTCGTGGGCTGAATGCCAATTTCCCAATTTCAAATTTTATAACTCTGTGGTACTAAAGCATTACTTCTTGAGCTTAATGTCATAGGAGTACTTTTTTGCCATAAATATATTTTGCTTTTAGGAGAGTTGTTACTTTTGATTCTTGAAATTTAAAAGCTGCAATTTTAATTAGTTGTGAATTTGTGATCCAGCTGGAATTCAGGTAGTTGAAAGCTGACAATTTTAACAGAGGAAGTTAGAGGCTTTTTTAGAGAGAGTTGAAATGCAACTGGGCAGTTGGATCTACGTCAGAAGGTATGTGTTTGTGGCAGTCTATGTCATGTCTTGTAGACCACGTCAATACTGGAGGAAAAGGAAAGGAAACACGTGAAAAGGTCAGCAGGCCAACAACACAGCCCGGTCTTCAGATGTTCAGTCGATCGATGATTATCATAGACTCCTACGTGTTTGAGTATGACCAAGTATGTACCAGCTTGCTTGTGTTCCCACCTACACAACATTCAAAGTCCAAAATCCAGGCACGTACGATAATAGTCCAGGCTTCCACCTACCGTACACGTTTCTTCAACCCACCAGGGCATACCCTGTACTGTATATATATAGGACCCGACACAACCACCATGGGAAGCAAACACAATCTCCGCTCAAGGACCAATACAACAGCACCTGCATTATAATCTCCTCTGCTAGCTCTCCTTGCAGTTCAAACCTCAATGGCTGCCACGAGAACTATTTTTCTTGCAGTTGCCGCGATGACCGTCCTGAGCACGGCATCTGCGGCAATCTACAACGTGGGGCAGCCGGGCGGCACATGGGACCTCAGCACCAACTACGGCACATGGGCGTCCTCCAAGAACTTCCAAACCAATGACCAGATCGTCTTCAAGTACTCCCCTCAGGCACACGACGTCCTCGAGGTCAGCAAGGCAGACTATGAACTCCTGTAGCACCGCCAGCCCTGTCACCACCTTCAACTCTGGGAATGATGTTGTCACTCTCACCGCCACCGGCACCCGCTACTTCATCTGCGGTTTCCCTGGTCATTGCGCTGGCGGCATGAAGGTTAAGATTGATGTCATGCCAGGCTCCTCCTCTACATCACCCGCCCCGGCCAGCGGCCCAAGTGCAAGTAACGCTCCCCCGCGGACACCTGTCTCTGCTGCCACCAATGTGGAGGCCGCGGGTTTCGGCCTCGCCGTTTTGCTGGCCGTTGTCGGCCTCGTGGCTTGAGTGCATCTCTGTAGACGCAGGCACATGTGTATTTTATGTAGATTCAAGTAATTATTACTAGCAACTATCTGTGTGTATGGTCAAGTAGTTATGTGTATGTTGGACGTATTCGGGCTTTGTGTATTGCTGATTCATTTTGGAGGATTTATTAATACAGAATCTTTTTGTCTTATACAACATTTCTCTTGACACAGGTTAGTTCTTGTGGATTGTGAATATTTGCATTGATCGTATGCCGTAGCATATATAGGGTACATATAATAGAGTACCTATCTGAATTTTGGACTTTGAATGTTACGTGGGAACACAAGCAAGCTACGCAGCATGCAGCTACTACTTGGTCATCATAGTGAAACACGTATAGATATATAATAGATAATAGATCGACAGAAGATCTGAAGACCGGGCCTACTGACTGCTTCACTCGTTGCTTTTCTTTTCTTCGGTATCGACGCGGTCTACGCGATGTAGACTATCACAATCCATGTCCCTGATCACGTACATCAAGGGTTCGTTGATCAGCATTCAACTCGAACTTCTCTTCTCTCAAAAAAGAAAAACTTTTAACTTCGTTTATTCAATATTTCATCTTTACTACCTGAATTTCACTTTAGAACTAATTATGTTACAACCTCTAGTGATTTATTTTACACCTTTCAAGTTTCAACGGCAAAAAAAGTCACAACCTCCAATTTAGAAGGAGAACGATGAACAAAATTCCAATGTTCAAATCAAGAAGTAAAGCTTTCATACAATATACAGTTAAGTTAACACGTTTTAAATTGCACACACGCACACACACACACACACACACACACACACACGCACACACACACACACACACAAAACACGTTTAGAATTGGTAGAATGGAGCTATCAGCTGGCATGCTGAACCGTGCAATTGAGCCATAGTGCATCATCCTGGATTGCAAAATAACATCATCGAGTGAAATAATATTGTGCGACGCATTATTAAACTGAATTAAAGTTTACAAATATCCACTATGTCTTGGCGGGACTATCTCTCCTACCATTTGGCATGACTGGTGAGCTATCTCAAAAACAATGAACAATAGAATCTCTCCTCACACGCAAACTTGTAATTAAAATTTCATCACTTTGTGGTGCTTTGAGTAATTCATTCACATGGGGATCCTCTCCTTCGGTCATTGTTGATGGAAAACCTAGATATATCATGGTAACGAGGACTACTTTTGATACAAGTGCTGGATAGATTTCTCCGGTCTAATTTCCAGCTTTCTACTACATGTGTTGCACGGTACAACTAATTAAATTACAGCTTCAATGTTACAAAAAGTTACAACATTGTTCCAACAAAACAAGTCAATACTATCAACATAGAAAGCAAGCGATATGTATTGCTTAAAAGACGAGCATCAAAATAAAGAATTAAAGCGTTAATACCACATACAAAGAGGAATTTAAAACTGGTAAAAATGGAGCTTCCAGCCTGCAATCAAGTAAATTTTATCTAAAACGAAAGGCCATGTTTATCTTGGCGGCAATGGTAGAAATTCGCTTGGATCTTGGCCTCTATATATATCCTCCATGTAACCTATTCAAGGCACGATCCTAATCAAGGCATGCAACAGGCCTCCAACGGCAAACCCGTACCACGCACCTGTGGAGAGTGTTCGGCTGCACAGGGCCTCCAAATCAGTAGGACCTCCATTTTCTACTATGTGGTAAAAAAAAGCTCTTATTTATATATTCCCTAAAAAAAATCTGTTATTAATATATAGGTATATAGGTTAACATTATAGAGTGACCAAATGTACCATTTGTACTTGATATTGAATTAGTGCATATAATTAAATAATCCCAACAACAACATTTTAGGGTCTCTTTAATATGTCGAATCCAGTAATAAAAAATGATTTATCAACATTTTAGGATCTACGTCAAAAGGTATGTGGATCGTGTTAGTCTACGTCATGTCTTGTAGACCGCGTCCATATTGAAGAAAAAGGAAAAGAACGCGTGAAATGGTCAGCAGGCTAACAGCACAGCCCGGTCTTCACAAACTCAGTCTATTTTGATCAAGTACGTACCAGCTGCTTGTGTTCCCACCTACACACAATATTCAAAGTCCCACCAACCGCACATGTTTCTCCGTCCCACCCGGCCAGGATTGTCCTATATATAGGACCGGACACCGCCACCTAGGGAAGCAAACACATTCTCCGCTCAAGGACCAAAACATCAGCACCTCCCTTGTAATCTCCTCTGCTAAGCTCTCCTTGCAGTTCAAGCCTCAATGGCTGTCACACGAACCATTTTTCTCGCCATGGCTGTGATGGCCATCCTGAGCACCGCATCAGCGGCGATCTACAACGTTGGCGAGCCCGGCGGAGCGTGGGACCTCAGCACCAACTACGGCACATGGGCGTCCTTCAGGAACTTCAAAGCCGACGACCAGATCATCTTCAAGTACTCCCCTCAAGCGCATGATGTCCTCGAGGTCAGCAAGGCCGACTACGACTCCTGCAGCACCGCCAGCCCCATCACCACCCTCAACTCTGGGAATGATGTCGTCACCCTCACCGCCTCCGGCACCCGGTACTTCATTTGTGGCTTCCCTGGCCACTGCGCGGGTGGCATGAAGGTCAAGATCGATGTCATGTCTGGCTCCTCCTCGTCACCCGCCCCAGCCAGCGGACCAAGTGCAAGCAATGCTCCCCCGCCGACCCCTGTCTCCACTGCCACCAATGTGGAGGCCATCGGGTATGGCCTCGCCGTTTTGCTTGCCGTTGCTGGCCTCATGGCTTGAGTGCATATCTGCAGTCGCAGGCACATGTGTACTTTGTGTATAGTCAAGTAATTATAACTAGCAACTATATGTGTGTATAGTCAAGTAGTTATGTGTATGTTGGACATATTCAGGTTTTCCGTTTTGCTGATTCGTTTTAGAGATTAATAAAAATTTGTTTGGTCTTATAAAATATTTGTCTTGACACACATTCTTGCTAAACTGTGAGAACCAACAATTTTGTAACTTAAACTTGTATTACAGAAATATATACTTAGATTAGACATGTAATTTGTATTGCCCCGGATTGTAAATGAACTATCCTGAAGAACCAGCTGCCACAAATGGTGGAGAACAATTAGGATGCCCCCCCCCCCCCCCAACCCCAAACATACTGGATCAAATTCGGCTGGGCAAAAATCCCGTCCTTTGCTCGTGGAGGTCCATACATGTTCTTGTTTCTGGTGTTGCAAGGGACAGTCACCGTTATCGAGGGAGAGAGAGAGAGAGAGACATGGGAGTCGGTGATGGGTGCTTTTCGGGAACGAATTCTTCCCTGAGATTGATGGCTATCGACGCTGTGAAGGACCAAAATTTCCCCTGTCCAGGCCCCGTCCACTGTAAAAGTACCTTCGGCATTAGGTAAAGAACATTCATCAAGATGGTCCCTACTAGCTAACCGCCTATTTTATTTTGAGGAAATAACAGCTTATTTTATTAAAATGTTTTCCCTTTCCCTGTCTGCTTTAACTTTGTTTTGGGCGCTGATCTGCATGAAAACGCGACCGACTGGATAATATGGACCAGCAGGCACGTGTATAGATCGTCTGCTCTCACCATTTAAACCTCAATTCACCTTGAAGTAAAATGTACAGTGCATGAGGGTTAGTAGAAAATGCTGAAATTTCAAGGCTTACCTAGCAAAAAGATGCTATGAGCATGTACCCCAAATAGTCCAAATAGACCAGGGACGTCTATCCAATGTTGGTGGGCGTGTCCGGTGTACTTAACTTTCAAGAAAATTTTCATCACTATAATCAAAAGTAGTCCTCATTGGCGCCATTGTATATCCATCCTTTTATTACATAAAATTTACTTTAATATAATATGTGTTCACTCTTTTTTTAAGCTGTTATTTTGCAATTCAGGATGATGCAATGTCGGTCATTATTTCTCTGCTTAATCCGCGGTCTAAAAACTTTACTTCATGATTTTAATATTGGACTTTTACCTCTTAAGTTGAAAGTTCTTTTTTTGTGGGAACTCTTAAGTTGAAAGTAGTGACATGGAATTCATACAACAAGCGTTCCAGTTTTAATAAGAGGAAGTGAGAACCTTTTTTTCTATAGTGAGAGTTTAAATGCCTTCTACAAGGTTTGTGAGTTATGATAGTCAACTATGTCTCCTTGGAACCTAGACCGCGTCAATACTGAAGCAGCAGGGTAAGGCCGTGGAACCAAGTTCTTCAGTAGTTTCTCAAAGAAAGATACTGAAGCAGCAGGCAATGGCTGCTATGCGATGAGAACGCTTGAAACGGTCTTAACATCTTCAGTCTATTATTTATTATATACTGTCTATCTAGGTGTTTGAGTGAGAGAGGTGAAACGACGTGGGGATGGGCGAAAGGGCGACTGGGCGGGCGACCGGGGCCACGGTCGCGGCTGTGCCGTCCCTAGCCGCCGGTGATGGCCGGCGAATCAGAGGCCGGTTCTGGGCTCTTGCCAATCCGGATGAGGAGGATGCAGACGACGACGGGGATGGGATCCCGGCGAGTTCTCCACCGTCTCCGACTCCGTCAGATCTCATATGTGAGTTTTTTCATTCAGGGTACAACAAAGATGAAGTGGCAACAACAATCGATAGTGTTTTGCCACCTGACGATCCGGCAAGAATTGGATTGCACGCGGGAGAGAAGAAAGAAATGATCTGTCGCGTAGTTCACCGGAGAACGGCGGCGACGGCAATCAGGCCATGGAAAGGTCCCCTCCCGAAGGTAAGTCTTCCAAATCTTACTCTTTTCGATTTGATTAGGCCGGAATCGTGGATCACAATTGAGAGGAATAAGAATGCGCGCCGGCAAACCGCGTCTAGGGCGCCGGAGACGGCTATGGCGTCATCGCCGGCGGCTCGGGCGATCGGGATCTCCGCTAAGCGGGCGCTGCATTTGAATTGCCTGTTGGGCCACGAGATGGGTGCGTGTACAGTTGGGCCGTCTCTGGGTGAGTTGGGCCCGAGCTTAGACGGGCCAGGGTTAGCTGGGTATGTGGCCCAGGCTAACCCGACCCCTATTCCTCCAAGCTGCGACGCCCCATGCACTTGTTCGATCACGTTTCCTCTGTGTTCGCCGTCGTCTGCTTGGTCTAGGGTTCCGAGGCGCGGCAAGCCAGGGTTCCGGGCGTGTGGAACTGGTAGGGCTCGACGCATCCCTGCCTTCCCGGCTATGGCTGGCCGCGGGTCAGCCGCGCCTCCAGGCAAAAGCGCTGTCGCGGGTGGGGCGGCTATGTTGCCGGGAACCGGTCGCGCCACTCCAACGTTGCCGGCGGCTGGGGCTGGACGTGGGGGCGCGACGCAGGCTGCGCCGCGACCGCCAGCGCTGGCCGGTGCAAACCCCACTGCCGTGGGTCGTGGTGGTGGAGCGAACGGCCCGAGACCGCCGACTCCGATTGCTGCTGCCGCCTCGGGTCGGGGCGGGTCTGGCCTTGGTTCTCAGCCGCCGCTTCAGGGCCCGCGGATTGCTGGACGGGGAGCTCCGCTCGGCCCGCGACCTGCGCTGACGGCGGGTGTGCTGACGGCGGTCGGGCGTGGTGGTCTACGGCCTCCCGCGCCGGCTAATACTACTGTGGGGAGCGGCTTTGCTCCGCCGAGGCCATCGACACCTGCGGCTGTGGGGTGTGGTGCTACTCCGCAGCCTCGTGCCGCACCACCGCCGCACTACGTCGCGAGGCCGACGCAAAAACGATCGGGCCCAACGCAGACGAGGCAGAACGAGGTTGCAGGAGAGTCCAATGAACCGCCCCGGGGACAGTGGGGGACGATGGATATGATGCTTATGGAGATGGCTAGCACCGTGGATCGTCGTCTACGGGAGGTGGACGTGGTTATGCTTGGCAGGGTGATGGTTCTGCTGAGAGACCATTTCTCGGACCTCCAGGTGGTTTTGTCGAGGGAACTTCTGGACCAGACTATCGGCAGAGAGGTGGATACCGTGGTCATCGTGGTGGTCGTGGTCGGTACCGCAGACAGCCTCCGCCACCGGCGGCCGATCCTGTTCCGTCGACCGAACTGCCTAGCTAGGCGATGGAGGTAGTGACGGCATTGGCCAACGTGGAGGTTCCTGCTACTGGTGTTTCTGCAGAGGCAGGTGACAGGTCAAAGTCTAAGAGGGCATCCAAGTGGGCGCGTAAGAAGGAGAAGATGCTATGCTATCGATGTGGTGAGAAGGGTCACTTCATTGCTGAGTGCGTGGCGGAGCTGTGCGATTCGTGTGGTAAGCCAGCACATGCCTCGGGGGATTTCCCACTTCTGCGTGATCAGGTCCCAGCTCTTACGATGTATGGAGTATATTATGCTGAGCTGATGTTCTTTGAGTCCCCGGCTGCGATAGAGATTACGGTAGAGACGCAGAGCTTGACTACCGGAATTGTGAAAGCTAACCAGGGAGTGGTTTCTGAGGCTCAGATTGTGCAGAGACTTCAGGAACTGGCTCCAGGTGATTTTCAGTGGGAGCTTGTCCATATTGAGGACAATGTGTTTAGGGTTGATTTCCCAACGGTGGACGATTTGCAGAGGTTGCTGAGTTTTGGGTTGTGCAAGGTCCCCGGTACTACGCATTCTGGAATTTCACGAGTGCAAGAAGGTGGAGCCTAAGGGAAAGCTGCTCACTCAGGTGTGGCTGCGGTTTTCCGGGGCTCCCTTTGAGCCTTTGACAGATGCTCGAGTTGTGGGTACTCTGGGTATAATGGTTGGAAAAACTGAGAAAGTGGATATGGCATTCACCCGCGCCCATGGGGTGGCCCAACTCCTTGTGAGTGTTCTTGTTGGGGAACATAGTAATTTCAAAAAAATTCCTACACACACGCAAGATCATGGTGATGCATAGCAATGAGAGGGGAGAGTGTTGTCCACGTACCCTCATAGACTGTAAGCGGAAGCGTTAGCACAACGCGGTTGATATAGTCGTACATCTTCACGATCCGACCGATCAAGTACCGAACGTACGGCACCTCCGAGTTCAGCACACGTTCAGCCCGATGACGTCCCTCGAACTCCGATCCAGCCGAGTGTTGAGGGAGAGTTTCGTCAGCACGACGGTGTGGTGACGATGTTGATGTTCTACCGACGCAGGGCTTCGCCTAAGCACCGCTACGGTATTATCGAGGTGGACTATGGTGGAGAGGGGCACCGCACACGGCTAAGAGACGATCAACTTGATGAACTTCTGTGTCTAGAGATGCCCCCCTCCCCCTGTATATAAAGGAGCAAGGGGGAGGCGGCCGGCCTAGGAGAAGGGCGCGCCAAGGGGGAGTCCTACTCCTACCGGGAGTAGGACTCCTCCTTTCCTTGTTGGAGTTGGAGAGAAGGAAAGAGGAGGAGAGGGAGAAGGAAAAGGGGGTTGCACCCCTTGTCCAATTCGGACCAGAGGGGGGGGGCGCAGACCTCCTTCCTTTTGGCCTCTCTCCTCTATTACCGTATGGCCCAATAAGGCCCATATACTCCCCGGCGAATTCCCGTAACTCTCCAGTACTCCGAAAAATACCCAAATCACTTGGAACCTTTCCGAAGTCCGAATATAGTCGTCCAATATATCGATCTTTACGTCTCGACCATTTCGAGACTCCTCGTCAAGTCCCCGATCTCATCCGGGACTCCGAACTCCTTCGGTACATCAAAAGACATAAACTCATAATATAACTGTCATCAAACTTTAAGCGTGCGGACCCTACGGGTTCGAGAACTATGTAGACATGACCGAGACACGTCTTCGGTCAATAACCAATAGCGGAACCTGGATGCTCATATTGGCTCCCACATATTCTACAAAGATCTTTATCGGTCAAACGGCATAACAACATACGTTGTTCCCTTTGTCATCAGTATGTTACTTGCCCGAGATTCGATCGTCGGTATCTCAATACCTAGTTCAATCTCGTTACCGGCAAGTCTCTTTACTCGTTCTGTAACACATCATCCCACAACTAACTCATTAGTTGCAATGCTTGCAAGGCTTATAGTGATGTGCATTACCGAGTGGGCCCAGAGATACCTCTCCGACAATCGGAGTGACAAATCCTAATCAAGAAATACGCCAACCCAACAAGTACCTTCAGAGACACCTGTAGAGCACCTTTATAATCACCCAGTTACGTTGTGACGTTTGGTGGCACACAAAGTGTTCCTCCGGTAAACGGGAGTTGCATAATCTCATAGTCATAGGAACATGTATAAGTCATGAAGAAAGCAATAGCAACAAAGTAAACAATCAAGTGCTATGCTAATGGAATGGGTCAAGTCAATCACATCATTCTCTAATGATGTGACCCCGTTAATCAAATGACAACTCATGTCTATGGTTAGGAAACATAACCATCTTTGATTCAACGAGCTAGTCAAGTAGAGGCATACTAGTGACACTCTGTTTGTCTATGTATTCACACATGTATTATGTTTCCGGTTAATACAATTCTAGCATGAATAATAAACATTTATCATGAAGTAAGGAAATAAATAATAACTTTATTATTGCCTCTAGGGCATATTTCCTTCAGTCTCCCACTTGCACTAGAGTCAATAATCTAGTTCACATCGCCATATGATTTAACATCAATAGTTCACATCACCATGTGATTAACACCCATAGTTCACATCATCATGTGACCAACACCCAAAGGGTTTACTAGATTCAATAATCTAGTTCACATCGCTATGTGATTAATGCCCAAAGAGTACTAAGGTGTAATCATGTTTTGCTTGTGAGAGAAGTTTAGTCAACGGGTCTGCCACATTCAGATCCGTAAGTATTTTGCAAATCTCTATGTTAACAATGCTCTGCACTAAGCTACTCTAGCTAATTGCTCCCACTTTCAATATATATCCAGATTGAGACTTTGAGTCATCTGGATCAGTGTCAAAACTTGCATCGACGTAACCCTTTACGACGAACCTTTTGTCACCTCCATAATCAAGAAACATGTCCTTATTCTACTAAGGATAATTTTGACCAATGTCCAGTGATCTACTCCTAGATCACTATTGTACTCCCTTGCCAAACTCAGGGAAAGGTATATAATAGGTCTGGTACACAGCATGATACTTTATAGAACCTATGGCTAAGGCATAGGGAATGACTTTCATTCTCTCTCTATCTTCTGCCGTGGTCGGGTTTTGAGTCTTACTCAACTTCACACCTTGTAACACAGGCAAGAACTCCTTCTTTGACTGTTCCATTTTGAACTACTTAAAAATCTTGTCAAGGTATGTACTCATTGAAAAACTTATCAAGCATCTTGATCTATCTCTATAGATCTTGATGCTCAATATGTAAGCAGCTTCACCGAGGTCTTTCTTTGAAAAACTCCTTTCAAACATTCCTTTATGCTTTGCAGAATAATTCTACATTATCTCCGATCAGCAATATGTCATTCGCATATGCTTATCAGAAATGTTGTAGTGCTCCCACTCACTTTCTTGTAAATACAGGCTTCACCGCAAGTCTGTATAAAACTATATGCTTTGATCAACTTATCAAAGCGTATATTCCAACTCCAAGATGTTTGCACCAGTCCATAGATGGATCGCTGGAGCTTGCATATTTTGTTAGTACCTTTAGGATTGACAGAACCTTCTGGTTGCATCATATACAACTCTTCTTTAATAAATCCATTAAGGAATGCAGTTTTGTTTATCCATTTGCCAGATTTCATAAAATGCGGTAATTGCTAACATGATTCGGACAGGCTTAAGCATAGATAATAGTGAGAAACTCTCATCGTAGTCAACACCTTGAACTTGTCGAAAACCTTTTGCGACAATTCTAGCTTTGTAGATAGTAACACTACTATCAGCGTCCGTCTTCCTCTTGAAGATCCATTTAATCTCAATGGCTCGCCGATCTTTGGGCAAGTCAATCAAAGTCCATACTTTGTTCTTATACATGGATCTCATCTCAGATTTCATGGCCTCAAGCCATTTCGTGGAATCTGGGCTCATCATCGCTTCCTCATAGTTCGTAGGTTCCTCATGGTCAAGTAATATGACCTCCAGAACAGGATTACAGTACCACTCTGGTGCGGATCTCACTCTGGTTTACCTACGAGGTTCGGTAGTAACTTGATCTGAAGTTATATGATCATCATCATTAGCTTCCTCACTAATTGGTGTAGTAGTCACAGGAACAGATTTCTGTGATGAACTACTTTCCAATAAGGGAGCAGGTATAGTTACCTCATCAAGTTCTACTTTTCTCCCACTCACTTCTTTCGAGAGAAACTCCTTCTCTAGAAAAGATCCATTCTCACCAATGAATATATTGCCTTCGGATCTGTGATAGAAGGTGTACCCAACATTTTCTTTTGGGTATCCTATGAAGACGCACTTCTCCAATTTGGGTTTGAGCTTAGCAGGTTGAAACTTTTTCACATAAGCATTGCAACCTCAAACTTTAAGAAACGACAGCTTAGGTTTCTTGCCAAACCATAGTTCATACGGTGTCGTCTCAACAGATTTAGATGGTGCCCTCTTTAATGTGAATGTAGCTGTCTCTAATGCATAACCTCAAAACTATAGTGGTTAATCGGTAAGAAACATCATAGATTGCACTATATCCAATAATAGTACGGTTATGATGTTCGGACACACCATTATGTTGTGGTGTTCCAGGTGGCACGATTTTGTGAAACTATTCCACACTGTTTTAATTGAAGACCAAACTCGTAACTCAAATATTTGTCTCTGCGATCAGATCGTAGAAACTTTATTTTCTTGTCGCGATGATTTTCCACTTCACTCTGAAGTTTTTGAACTTTTCAAATGTTTCAGACTTATGTTTCATCAAGTAGATATACCCATATCTGCTCAAATCATCTGTGAAGGTCAGAAAATAACGATACACACCGCGAGCCTCAACATTCATCGGACTGCATACATCAGTATGTATTATTTCCAATAAGTCAGTTGCTTGCTCCATTGTTCCGGAGAACGGAGTCTTAGTCATCTTGCTCATGAGGCACGGTTCGCAAGCATCAACTGATTCATAATCAAGTGATTCCAAAAGCCCATCAGCATGGATTTTCTTCATGCGCTTTACACCAATATGACCTAAACGGCAGTGCCACAAATAAGTTGCACTATCATTATTAACTTTGCATCTTTTGGCTTCAATATTATGAGAATGTGTATCACCACAATCGAGATCCAACAAACCATTTTCATTGGGTGTATGACCATAGAAGGTTTTATTCATGTAAACAGAACAACAATTTATTCTCTTACTTAAATGAATAACTGTATTGCAATAAACATGATCAAATCATATTCATGCTCAACGCGAACACCAAATAACACTTATTTAGGTTCAACACTAATCCCGAAAGTATAGGGAGTGTGCGATGATGATCATATCAATCTTGGAACCACTTCCAACACACATCGTCACTTCACCCTTAACTAGTCTCTGTTCATTTTACAACTCCCGTTTCGAGTTACTACTCTTAGCAACTGAACCAGTATCAAATACCGAGGGGTTGCTACGAACACTAGTAAAATACACATCAATAATCTGTATATCAAATATACCTTTGTTCACTTTGCCATCCTTCTTATCCGCCAAATACTTGGGGCAGTTCCGCTTCCAGTGACCAGTCCCTTTGCAGTAGAAGCACTTAGTCTCAGGCTTAGGACCAGAGTTGGGCTTCTTCACTTGAGCAGCAACTTGCTTGCCGTTCTTCTTGAAGTTCCCTTTCTTTCCCTTTGCCCTTTTCTTGAAACTAGTGGTTTTGTTAATCATCAACACTTGATGCTCTTTCTTGATTTCTACCTTCATCGATTTCATTATCATGAAAAGCTCGGAAATCGTTTTCATCATCCCTTGCATACTATAGTTCATCACGAAGTTCTACTAACTTGGTGATGGTGACTAGAGAATTCTGTCAATCACTATCTTATCTGGAAGATTAACTCCCACTTGATTCAAGCGATTGTAGTACCCAGACAATCTGAGCACATGCTCACTGCTTGAGCTATTCTCCTCCATCTTTTAGCTATAGAACTTGTTGGAGACTTCATATCTCTCAACTCGGGTATTTGCTTGAAATATTAACTTCAACTCCTGGAACATCTCATATGGTACATGACGTTCAAAACATCTTTGAAGTCCCGATTCTAAGCCGTTTAAGCATGGTGCACTAAACTATCAAGTAGTCATCATATTGAGCTAGCCAAACGTTCATAACGTCTGCATCTGCTCCTGCAATAGGTCTGTCACCTAGCGGTGCATTAAGGACATAATTCTTCTGTGCAGTAATGAGGATAATCCTCAGATCACGGATCCAATCCGCATCATTGCTACTAACATCTTTCAACTTAATTTTCTCTAGGAACATATCAAAAATAAAACAGGGGAGCTATAACACGAGCTATTGATCTACAACATAGATATGCTAATACTACCAGGACTAAGTTCATGATAAATTAAAGTTTAATTAATCATATTACTTAAGAACTCCCACTTAGAAAGACATCCCTCTAATCTTCTAAGTGATCACGTGATCCAAATCAACTAAACCACAACCGATCATCACGTGAAATGGAGTAGCTTTCAATGGTGAACATCAATATGTTGATCATATCTAATATATGATTCACGCTCGACCTTTCGGTCTCATTGTTCCGAGGCCATATCTGCATATGCTAGGCTCTTTAAGTTTAACTTGAGTATTCTGCGTGTGCAAAACTGGCTTGCACCCGTTGTAGATGGACGTAGAGCTTATCACACCCGATCATCACGTGGTGTCTGGGCACGATGAACTTTGGCAATGGTGGATACTCAGGGAGAACACTTTTATCTTGAAATTTAGTGAGAGATCATCTTATAATGCTACCGTCAATCAAAGCAAGATAAGATGCATAAAAGATAAACATCACATGCAATCAATATAAGTGATATGATAGGGCCATCATCATCTTGTGCTTGTGATCTCCATCTCCGAAGCACCGTCATGATCACCATCGTCACCGGCGCGACACCTTGATCACCATAGTAGCATCATTGTCGTCTCGCCAATCTTATGCTTCCACGACTATCGCTACCGCTTAGTGATAAAGTAAAGCATTACAGCGCAATTGCATTGCATACAATAAAGCGACAAGCATATGGCTCCTGCCAGTTGCCAATAACTCGGTTACAAAACATGATCATCTCATACAATAAAATTCAGCATCATGTCTTGACCATATCACATCACAACATGCCCTGCAAAAACAAGTTAGACGTCCTCTACTTTGTTGTTGCAAGTTTTACGTGGCTGCTACGGGCTTAAGCAAGAACCAATTTTACCTACGCATCAAAACCACAACGATAGTTTGTCAAGTTGGTGCTGTTTTAACCTTCGCAAGGACCGGGCGTAGCCACACTTGGTTCAACTAAAGTTGGAGAAACTGACACCCGCCAGCCACCTGTGTGCAAAGCACGTCGGTAGAACCAGTCTCGCATAAGCATACGCGTAATGTCGGTCCGGGCCGCTTCATCCAACAATACCGCCGAACCAAAGTATGACATGCTGGTAAGCAGTACGACTTATATCGCCCACAACTCACTTGTGTTCTACTCGTGCACAACATCAACGCATAAAACCTGGCTCTGATACCACTGTTGGGGAACGTAGTAATTTCAAAAAAATTCCTACACACACGCAAGATCATGGTGATCCATAGCAACAAGAGGGGAGAGTATTGTCCACGTACCCTCGTAAACCGTAAGCGGAAGCGTTAGCACAACATGGTTGATGTAGTCGTACGTCTTCACGATCCGACCGATCAAGTACCGAACATACAGCACCTCCGAGTTCAGCACACGTTCAGCCCGATGACGTCCCTTGAACTCCGATCCAGCCGAGTGTTGAGGCATAGTTTCGTCAGCACGATGGCGTGGTGACGATGTTGATGTTCTACCGACGCAGGGCTTCGCCTAAGCACCGCTACAGTATTATCGAGGTGAACTATGATGGAGGGGGGGCACCGCACACTACAAGAAATGTGTTAATCCATGACAGATTGAAGCTGTCACATATGTGTCCATAATCGTCATGATTGGACGGCCATGACGGACTGAAAATCCGTCATGTATATCACGTCATAATTTGATCACCATGCACTCCTTGACGGATCACCAGATCCGTCATGGATCCATGACGGTTCTCGGCCGTCACATATTATTGTTAGATAACAGCGTTGACCATACATTCCATGTCATCATCTGACATGGCGGCCAACATGAATCTCACATGGCAGCCCATATGTTTATCAGCCCAAGTATAATTTTGGCCCACTAATTTTAGTATGACCTGTGTGGTAAATGGGCTAAATAGAATTTTGGCCCATGTAATAATCAGTCCAAATAGGATTTTGACCCACTAATTCTGTTTAGCTCACTAGTTTTTGTCCAAGTCAGCTACCAACTAATTTGGGGTCTATACATATTTTGGGCTCATACATTATTTGTTTTTTGAGTCGATAACTTTATATAGATTTCTGCCCATATCATTAAATAAAATCAAATTACAACATTATCTCAAAAAACATTACAACCAAGAACGAATGAAAATAAACTCAAATTAAAAACTAAAATTACAAGGACATTTGCAACTAAGGCCACAACTCCCACTCCATCTCAGCCCATCCCTCGCTGGAGATTCTCCACATCCTATCTCTTCATGGTGGACGACATGACTCTGGTGGGTGGTGCTCCTCACCGTTTTTAGCTCGATTCGATGCCGCTTCTGTACATTGGATGTGAGGCGTTGGATGGGGATCACGAGAACATGGTGGCACCCATATTGCCCTCGCACCTCGAGCATCTGTACCCATTGCGGATCTCGTCATCGCGGTTTGGCAAGCCCACGAACAAACCCGCTTGCATGATGCAGCGACCTGCATCAAGGGCAAGCCAGAGGAGGCACGACCTGCATCAAGGGCACTAACGCGCGTGCACTAGGTCAGCCTTCACGGAATGGATCAGGCTGATTGGGGGGGACAGGGGCAGAGGAGGGTTGGTGGCGCTTGTTGTAGGGAACGGATCTGAGGAAGTCAATCTCCCCTGAGCGTACACTGGCGATGCTCCAACCCAATCGCTAGACGCTGGATCTGAGGAAGGAGATGGGCCAGGTGCGAGCACCCGTGGACGTTGTGTAGGGATGGAGGAAGCCCGTGGCCACGCCGTGATCCACCATTACGGTGGCCTTGGGGATCTGAACAGGATCCGGCCGTGGGAGACAGCGCGGTGGCGCGGTGGCAGTGCGGGCGGCATGGCCGGTTGAGGACTAGCTGGGCACGGCGTGGAGGCGTCGGGAGGGGATGATCTGTGCACGACGGTGAGGATCCAGGAGGGAAGGAGAGGCACCAGCTGGCGGGGGCTGGTGGAGGTGGGTACTGGGGAAGTGGGGATGTTTGGGTTCGGGAGGTGTGGGGGCGTTGGTGCTCTCTAGAAGAAGACACGAGAAAGAGGTGGGAGCTTGGCTAGCCGTCGGATCTCAGAGGAGCAGACAGTTTGGATCTGTGATCCGTGGGATGGCTTGGTCAGCCAATCAAAACGCGAGTTTGCCCTCACACTGGATTGCCACATCAGCTGGAGCGTTCTGTTTCCTTGAGAGAAAAAGAGCAACACCAGGCCATGACAGTTTTGGACAACGCTAGAAAAACAAAGCTAAGCCCGACAACTCGTTATGTCATCTTCTCCTGGCGGATCATGATGGTTTTGAGAATAAATTATACTATAGTTAAAAAAGAGAGAAGAAGTTCCTCTTTTGATTCCATGCGGATGAAATTAACAAATTATATTCATATTTTTTCAAGTAAATATCAATTAGTTTGTGGAGTCACATATTATGTATATAGTTTTTTAGAGCGAGTGCAAAGCTTTATGTCTATCACACCACATTACCAATAAGAATTGAACTATCAAATACGCGAGACGTGCATGATATCGGATCCATGGCGCACTATTTTATTCATAAAACTTATATTGTCCGTGTATTACCGAAAGGAAACATCCGAATGCTCCTTTATTCAGGCCGGTAGAGTTGTTGTCACACGCTAGTATTTTAACCCAAAAGGACTTGGGGATTGAGTCCCGACTTCATTTTTTTATTAAAAATTAAAATCTTCATTGTCCAGGAAAATAGATAGGCCATAGGGCTTCATGAAGTTTCTGCACATGTTTGCATCTTGCCGATCGATGACGGTTTCCATGACGGACTGGGGAAAACCGTCATCGACTATGACGGATTCTCAGAATGTCATCAGAAATCCGTCACAGATTAACAGGTTTCTGGTAGTGGCACACGGCTAAGAGACGATCAACTTGATCAACTTCTGTGTCTAGAGGTGCCCCCCTGCCCCTGTATATAAAGGAGCAAGTGGGGAGGCGGCCGGCCTAGGAGAAGGGCGCGCCAAGGGGGGGGAGTCCTACTCCTACCGGGAGTAGGACTCCTCCTTTCCTTGTTGGAGTTGGAGAGAAGGAAAGAGGAGGAGAGGGAGAAGGAAAAGGGGGCTGCACCCCTTGTCCAATTCGGACCAGAGGGGGGGCGCAGTCCTCCTTCCTTTTGGCCTCTCTCCTCTATTCCCGTATGGCTCAATAAGGCCCATATACTCCCCGGTGAATTCCCGTAACTCTCCGGTACTCCGAAAAATACCCGAATCACTCGGAACATTTCCGAAGTCCGAATATAGTCGTCCAATATATCGATCTTTACGTCTCGGCCATTTTGAGACTCCTCGTCATGTCCCCGATCTCATCTGGGACTCCAAACTCCTTCGGTACATCAAAACACATAAACTCATAATATAACCATCATCAAACTTTAAGTGTGCGGACCCTACGGGTTCGAGAACTATGTAGACGTGACTGAGACACGTCTCCGGTTAATAACCAATAGCGGAACCTGGATGCTCATATTGGCTCCCACATATTCTACGAAGATCTTTATCGGTCAAACCGCATAACAACATACGTTGTTCCCTTTGTCATCGATATGTTACTTGCCCGAGATTCAATCGTCGGTATCTCAATACCTAGTTCAATCTCGTTATCGGCAACTCTCTTTACTCATTCTGTAACACATCATCCCACAACTAACTCATTAGTTGCAATGCTTGCAAGGCTTATAGTGATGTGCATTACCGAGTGGGCCCAAAGATACCTCTCCGACAATCGGAGTGACAAATCCTAATCTCGAAATACGCCAACCCAACAAGTACCTTCGGAGACACCTGTAGAGCACCTTTATAATCACCCAGTTACGTTGTGACATTTGGTGGCACACAAAGTGTTCCTTCGGTAAACGGGAGTTGCATAATCTCATAGTCATAGGAACATGTATAAGTCATGAAGAAAGAAATAGCAACAAACTAAACGATCAAGTGCTATGCTAACGGAATGGGTCAAGTCAATCACATCATTCTCTAATGATGTGACCCCGTTAATCAAATGACAACTCATGTCTATGGTTAGGAAACTTAACCATCTTTGATTCAACGAGCTAGTCAAGTAGAGGCATACTAGTGACACTCTGTTTGTCTATGTATTCACAAATGTATTATGTTTCCGGTTAATACAATTCTAGCAAGAATAATAAACATTTATCGTGAAGTAAGGAAATAAATAATAACTTTATTATTGCCTCTATGGCATATTTCCTTCAGTTCTGGACATTGAGTTCGTCCCGGATGTGGTCAAGTGGACTTATAGGGGAGAGGTGTTTCCTCTTGAGATTGAGTTTGAGGATACAGAGTCGTTTGCCGAGGCGGTTAATGGGACTGATGTGGATATGCACGAGGGTGACGACAACGCGGGTGCTAGTGGGGACCCGACTGATGAGGCTGGACGAGAGAGGTCCAACGGATCGGGACATGTTGCTCAGTTGCCCGGGGATGGGCCCGGGGTGGAGCCGGCCCCAGCTCCGTCGGTGCGGATGAGTACTTTGCGGTTTGGGTCCTTTGAGCCAGCGTCTGCCCCTCCCAGAATTTGGAGCGACCGGGTGGATTCTGATGATGTTTTTGAGTGCACGCTTCCGGTGTTGGAGTTTGATGTTGTTGATAGTCCTGTGGTGGGAGGCTTGATGGGGACGCACTCGGCGACGACCTTGGTGGGGGTGGGGAGATGGAGCCTCAGGTGGTTTCGCTTTCCCCCGCTCCCCCAGTGGACTCGGGCCGAGAGACGTCGTCTGCTTTGGAGGTTGTGCCTAGGTGGGGAGTCCGGGGCAGGTGGCCTCGACCTCTTCTCCTCCTATCCTGGCGCCGGATACGCTGGTGACGCCGCCGATGGCCGGCCGTGGGGAAGGCCATCTGGGTCAGGTAAACCTAGTTCCTTCTCCTATGGTGGCGGCTAGAGCGGCCGCTTCTCTAATGGTGCTGGGTAGGGGTCTGGGGCAGGTGGCCTCGACACCTCCTCCTCCTTCGGCAGTCAAGACAGCGACGCCTTCAGGACAGAGGGTTGGGGCGGGGGAGAGTTCGGGCAGGCGGCGCCCGCGCCTCCCTCCCCCGGCTTCCCGTCCGTGGGGCTTCGGAGCCCACCGCCGCCTCCTCCGGTATCCTTGGCGGACTCTTCAGCGCGAGGTTTTACTCGGGAGGAGGTCATTGCCTTTGGTGGGCTCCCTGACCCGGTCTCTGCGGGGCGACAGATGAGTTCTTGTCTCCAGGACCACCCGGAGGTTGATGACATGCAACAGAGGTGCGCTATGAGGGCGGCCAAGCTTCGTGACATTGAGGTCACCACTGGTATGTCAGTCAACATGTCTAATTCTATATTGCATTTTTCTAAAGATGAGATTATTAATAATGCCAACCAATTAGGAGTTTCGCTAGGGAGTACTAATAGTGAAATTTCTAACTCGGTTAATGATCTTCTAGATTTGGAAGCAGAATGCGCTTTAGAAACAATCTGAAACCTTGCAGCAGTAAAACCTATGAATGATGCAGAGATTGATGCGTTAGGGGTAAGAGTGCTCGATAACTTCTGTGCGGATCTTGCACCATCCACTCTTGAATCTGAGGAAGAGGATGCAGTTCTAGAGGATGCAGTAGCAAGACCAACTGACCCCGATTATGAGGACCGAATGGAGGACCATAGTAAACCCAAGCGTAAGTGGAAGCAGAAGGTTTATCCTGCTTCCGCGGTTCGTAGGAGTGCTAGGATTCGAACGGCCAAAAAATTTCATGATGACATATGAAAGGAATCTTTTGGAATAGCAGAGGTCTGAAGGACTTGACTAAAAGAAGGTTTCTTGCTGAGGCGTCTCTTGAGCATCGACTAGATTTCATTGCTCTCTCTGAAACTGGTAGGGATAATTTTGCGCCTCAGTTTCTCAGCACTTTATCGGGTGGTGTCGATTTTGATTGGCATTGCCTTCCTCCGCGAGGAAGATCGGATGGGATCTTGCTTGTAGTGAGATGCGATTCGCTGGAAGTCCGAAGTGTAGTGATGGGTGACTTCACAGTTAAATTTCAGGTCAGGTCCAAAGCTGATGGGTTTAACCGGGCTCTGGTGCCGGTGTATGGTGCTGCACAACCCGAGCTTAAACCGGAGTTTTTGGCGGACCTGGTTCTAATTTGCGGATCCGAGTAGCTCCCAATTTTGGTTGGGGGTGACTTCAACATCATAAGGAGGAGAGAGGAAAAGAATAATGATAATTTTGACGGCAGATGGTCGTTTATGTTCAATACCATTATTGAAAGCTTGGATCTGAGAGAGATAGATCTTTCCGGTAGAAAGTTTACCTGGGCTAACACTTAGCACATTTAAAACTGCTAAAATGGAGTTTTCAGTCTGCAATTCAACTAAATTTTATCTAAAATGAAGTCATATTTATCTTGGCACCAACGGTAGAAATTTGTATTGGATCACAGGCTCGATATGATCTACATTTTTGAAAAAATCAAAAATAACCGTTCAAAAAAATCGAAATTAAATTTTGAAGTGGCAAAAAAGGGGAAAAATTGACACACATGCAAAGATGTATTTTATGCATGTGTAAAATTTCATTACGAGATACTTTAACGTGTCATTTAAAAAGCAAACACGTTGATTTTGAAAATACTAATCTTGCTATTAGAATCAGTCCACAATTTGAAACCGTCCGTAAAAGGTCTCTATATAGCAAAATGTGTGTGTGTATATATATAGTGTTACTATTCATCACCCAGGATACAAAATAAGTTATTCTTCACCCAAGGTAATCTTACTATCGTTTCCTAAATAAATTACGTTTAGAATATAAATAGTTACATGCATATTGATTCAATATGTAAAATTTGGTATAAAAAAATAAAAATATAGGTTATAAACCAGAAAAATCACATTTTATGTATGTTTTACACTATGTTTTTGCATTCGTAATTTTACATAACGTAAAATATATTTTTACGGCGAGTACATATTTTCTTATGTTCTCTTTTTATATATGAAATAAAAAAAAATTACGAAACGTAAAATACGGTGCATTGATGTCAAAATAGAGAGGGGATGATGAATAACTATTCATCACCCAGGGTGATGAATAGCGCGACAAGCACGAGCAACTATTATTGGCCATAGATATTATTATAGTTGACGGCAATCACTGTGCTTTCCTTGCACTTTTTTTTGCTGAGAAAATCAAGATTCTACACTAGTGTGTAGTGTCTACGATCCAAATCAAGGCACGCAACAGGCCACCCGTACCATGCACCTGTGCAGAGTGTTCGGCTGCACCGGGCCTCCAAATCAGTAGGACCCCCAATTTTCTATGTAATAGAGTAGTACTAATGGCTAGTTTAGCTCTGTTAACTTAGGTATATAGGATAACATTATAGTGACCAACTGTATCATTTGTACTTGTAATTTTTCTTTTCGCAGGTGTACTTGTAATTAGATCATTCCAACAACAAAATTTTAGGGTCTCTTTAATATGTCAAATGCACTAATAAAAAAAGCTCTGTCAAAATAATGCTTTGGACAATTGGATCAACGTCAGAAGCTATGTGGATCGTGATAGTCTACCTCATGTTCTTGTAGACCGCGTCGATACTGTAGAAAAAGGAAAGAACGCGTGAAATGGTCAGCCCGCCAACAGCACAGCCCGGTCTTCACATCCTCGGTCTATTTTGATCAAGTACGTACCAGCTGCTTGTGTTCCCACCTACACACAATATTCGAAGTCCAAAATCCAGGTACACAAACTTCATTCTACGATCCCACCAACCGCACATGTTTCTCCATCACACCGGGTCTAGCCTGTGTATTGTTCTATATAAAGGACCCGACACTGCCTCCTAGGAAAGCAAACACATTCTCCACTCAAGGATCGATACACACCTGCCTTACAAGTTATAATCTCCTCTGCTAGCTCTCTTTACAGTTCCAACCGCAATGGCTGCCAAGAGAACCATTCTTCTCGCCATGGCTGCGATGGCCGTCCTGAGCACCGCGTCAGCGGCAACCTACAACGTGGGTGAGCCGGGCGGCGCATGGGACCTCAGCACCAACTACGGCACTTGGGCGTCCTCTAGGAACTTCCAAACCAACGATCAGATCGTCTTTAAGTACTCCCCTCAGGCACACGATGTCCTTGAAGTCAGCAAGGCAGACTACGACTCTTGCAGCACGGCCAACCCCATCACCACCTTCAACTCCGGGAATGATGTTGTCACCTTCACAGCCACCGGCACCCGGTACTTCATCTGTGGTTTCCCTGGTCATTGCGCGGGCGGCATGAAGGTTAAGATCGATGTCATGCCAGGCTCCTCCTCTAAGTCACCCGTCCCGGCCAACGGCCCAAGTGCAAGCAATGCTCCCCCGCCGACACCTGTCTCTGCTGCCACCAATGTGGAGGCCACGGGGTTTGGCCTCGCCGTTTTGCTTGCCATTGCCGGCCTCATGGCTTGAGTGCATCTCTGGACTCGCGGGCACATGTGTATTTTATGTATATTCAAGTAATTATTACTAGCAACTATCTGTGTGTGTATGATCAAGTAGTTATGTGTATGTTGGGTGTATTCAGGCTTTGTGTATTGCTGATTCATTTTGGAGGATTTATTAATAAATATTCTTTTGGTCTTATACAACATTTGTCTTGAAACACGTTCATTCTAAAACGTGAGAACCAACAATTTCGTAACTTAAACTTGTAGTACAGAAATACATAATTAGATTAGACATGCAATTAGTATTGCCCCTGATTGTAAATGAACTATCCCGAACAACCAGCTGCAACAAATGGTGAAGAACAACTAGGATGCCCCCGACCCCGGACATACTGGATCAAAATCGGCTGGGAAAATCCCTGCTTTTTGGATGATGGAGTGCCACACATGTTCCTGTTTCTGGTGTTGCACGGGACAATCACCGTCGTCGAGGGAGAGAGAGCCATGGGAGTGGGTGACGGGTACTGCCCTATTATGTTCTTGGGGCTGGAGGATGATCACTATCAACGCTCTGAGGGACCAAAATTTCCCCAGTCCAGGCACCATTGTTCAGTAATGTAAAAATACCAGCTGCATTGGATAAAAGTGCTTCATCCAGGGATAGTCATGGCCCATGCAGCGCGACGCAGCATTCATCAAGATGGTCTGGTAGGAAATGATAGATTTCAAGTGTTATACATAGCATAAAGATGCTATGAGTACGACAAATAATACAAATATACCAGACTTCTATCCAACATTGGTTGACAAATAATACTTATCCTTCGAAAATCTTTCATCACTATAATCAAAAGTAGTCCTCGTTAGTACATAAAATTTACTTTAATGTAATATTACCGCTCAGTCTTTTTTTCATGAGCCGTTATTTTGCAATTCAGGATGATGCAATGTTGGAGCTTTTACCTCTTAAGTTGAAAGTTGTGACGGGGAGTTCATATATACAATAAACCTGCCAATTTTAATAGAGGAGGTTAAAACTTTTTTTAGACTGAGAGTTTAAATGCGGCTGGCCCTATGGGTCTACTTATACAAGATTTATCAGTTATGATAGTCAACTACGTCTCCTTTGAGGATTGGAGCCCAGACTGCGTCGGTATTGAAGCAGCAGGCCAAGTACAATGGCTTCTATATATGCCATGAGAACACTTGAAAAGGTCTTAACATCTTCAGTCTATTATTTATTATATATCTATCTAGGTGTTTGAGTATGACCAAGTACGTACTACTTGCATACCTAGCTCGTGTTCCTACGTATTCCCTCCGGTCCTTTTTACTCTGCATATAAGAATTGTCTGAAGTCAAACTTCATGAAGTTTGACCATATTTAAATAAAAAAATATTAACATCTACAATGCTTAATTTATACAATATAAAAACTAAGGTCAGGACGCATCTAATGTTGTTGATCTCATATTCTGAATGTTGGTAATTTTTTCCTATAAACTTGGTCAAAGTTTACGAGGTTTGACTTCAGACAAATTTTATATGCAAATTAAAAAGGACAGGAGGGAGTACTCTATATTCTACGCTTTCACCTATCGCCCGCGTTTCTCAACCCACGTGGCCATGAGTTTGTCTATATAGGACCCGACAACATAATCTCACCTCAAGGTTCAGTATAGTAGCATCCGACTAGTATCTCCTCTACTAGCTCTCACTGCCTTGCTTCCAGCAGGTCCTACTGCCATGGCCGTCACCAGAAACATTCTCCTCTCTGTGGCCGCCATGGCCATCCTGAGCACCGCCTCGGCTGCAATCTACAATGTCGGCGAGCCCGGCAGAGCGTGGGACCTCGGCACCAACTACAGCACATGGGCGTCCTCCAGGAACTTCCAACCCGAGGACCAGATCGTCTTCAAGTACTCCCCTCAGGCGCACGATGTCCTCGCACTAGTAGAAAACGGGGCTTTGGTCCAGGCCAGGTTAGCCCATTAGTCCCAGTTCAGTCCAGAACCGGGACCAATGGGGGCATTGGTCCCGGTTCGTGAGCCCAGGGCTGGCCGGGCCACGTGGACCATTGGTCCCGGTTCATCTGGACCTTTTGGTCCCGGTTGGTGGGATGAACCGGGACCAATGGGCCTCGCTCCTGGCCCACCACCATTGGTCCCGGTTGGTGGCTTGAACCGGGACCAAAGGCTCCCCTTTAGTCCCGGTTCATGCCATCAACCGAGACCAATGAAGTGCCTATATATACCCCCTCGCATAAGAGCAGAGCACACTGCTCTATTTTTTTCTGGCCGAGGGGGAGAGGGCTTGGTGGTGCTCTAGCTCACCTCCTATGCACACAAGGTGCTCGGTGGAATGCCCGAGCCACACTACTTAAGCTTTCTCCTCTCCAAGCTTGACCTCCAAGCTTCATTTTCCAGAATATTTGTCTAGGTTTAGCGGTCCGTCACGCCCCGTCCCCGTCTTCACCGTCGTCGATCACCCGCGCCGAGCTCATCGCCGGCACCACCATGGTGAGCCTCTTGTTCTTATCTTCTTTCTGCAAGGAAAAATATTCTTACTTGTATGTTTATATAGATACTTGTATTATTTTCTTACTTTTATTATTGCATCTTATATAGTGCGATGGTTTTGGTATCCGCCCCGTTGGCCCTCGTCCTGTCTATGATTCGGATGTGGTATATATATTATCTTTATAACTATTGGTTCATTTATTGTTTGTGAAAATTATGCCGACCAACGTGACATAGATTTTATTTATGTAGGATGTATGTGAATCAGAAATGCAAACCGACCCTATTGTCGAGAGGTTAAATTTAGTTGAAGAAGAAAACAATTTGTTGAAGGAAAAAATAAAAAAATTGAGGAGGAGAAGATGATATTGGAGTTGCATGTTGCGGATGTCGTCGATGATCACAAGATCAAGATGGATGCAATGCGCTTGAAGATTAGAAAGATTAGAAAATATGCCATTCATACCGAGGCTTGGTATCATTATGCCGTTGGATCAATTGTTACCTTGGTTGCGATTATGATCGCATTTGTTTTCGCATTGAAATGTTTTACATAGTTTCAATGTATGGTTTAATTAATTAGATGCTCTGGAGAGCTATATGTTGTTAGATGAGAACTATGTATGCACTTTGGTTTTAATGTGATGATGAACTTCTATTAATTTGGACACTTAATTATATATAATGTACGCAGATGAACCGGCAATGGATGTACGGTGACAGACACACCTGCGAGTACATTAAGGGCGTGCATGAGTTTCTCGATGCGGCTGAGGCAAACAAGCAGAATGGTTTTATGTGTTGTTCATGCACTGAATGTGGGAATACGAGGTCTTACTCTAACCGGAAAATCCTTCACTCCCACCTGCTTTACAAGAGTTTCATGCCACACTATAATGTTTGAACGAGGCACGGAGAAATAGGGGTTATGATGGAAGACGGCGAAGAAGAAGAGTACGATGACAACTATGTGCCCCCTGAATACGGTGATGCTGCAACGGGGGGAGCTGGTGAAGATCAAGAGGAACCAGACGATGTGCCCAATGATGCTGCAACGGGTGAAGCTGCTGAAGATCAAGAGGAACCAGATGATGTGCCCGATGATGATGGTCTCCGCCGGGTCATTGTCGATGCACTATTAGGGAAAACCTTATACACAGAATCTTAGCAGCAGCGCGGCATAAAAACAGGCGATGCTGCTAAGTAGTAGCAACGCGGCTACGGAAAGCTCGCTACTGGTGCAAACTTAGCAGTAGCGCGTGACGCTTAAACCGCGCTGCTACGAAAATCCACCGACAGTACACAACGACATAAGTTTATCACTAGCGCGGCGCCAGGAAGCGCGCTGCTACTAATGCCATAGTAGCAGCGCGCTTTTTTGTCACCTCGCTGCTGCTAATTTTGAAATTGTGCACAGGGTTGGCCCGTTTAGCAGTAGCGCGTGACAGGAAAGCGCGCTGTTGCTACGCTCTTAGCAGCAGCGCGCTTTCTCTCCCGCGCTACTGCTAAGACGCAGCACCCACCACCTTTTCCACCTCCCCTCCCCATCTCCTCTCCTCCCTTTCCCCTACCTCCCACATCCTCCCTCTCTCACTCTTCTTCTTCCTCAATACTTCTCCCCCATTACTCTCCCTCTTCTACCTAGCTTTCTCTCTCTTCATTACTCCTAGCTATAACTAACCTCCATTAATTCATCTCCTTTCTCTTTTTCCTCCCCCCTCCACTAGTTGAAGTTGTCTCCTCCCAAATTAGCTAGCTAGGTAGATGTAGCATTTAGTTAAGTGACCTATTTGCCCCCTAACTAGATCTTTCTTTGTCAAGAAGAGCTTTGTGCACTTTTGACCTCCGTACATCATCATCTCCACCGTGTGCTCGATCTCGAGATAGAGGTGTGATTAATATTTCATGCTTTTGCAAAATGGAAATATATGTTCCTATTTTGTATACACACTTAATTGTTGGGGAACGTTGCAGAAAACAAAAAAAATTCCTGCGGTTTCACCAAGATCCATCTATGAGTTCATCTAGCAACGAGTGGTTGGATGCATCTACGTACCTTGTAGATCGCGAGCGGAAGCGTTCAAAGAACGGGGATGAGGGAGTCGTACTCGACGTGATCCAAATCACCGGAGATCCTAGCGCCGAACGGACGGCACCTCCGTGTTCAACACACGTACGGTCAGCGTAACGTCTCCTCCTTCTTGATCCAGCAAGGGGGAAGGAGAGGTTGAGGAAGATGGCTCCAGCAGCAGCACGACGGCGTGGTGGTGATGGAGCTGCAGTACTCCGGCAGGGCTTCGCCAAGCTCTATGGAGAAGGAGGAGGTGTTGGAGAGGGAGAGGGAGGCACCAATGGCGTAGGTGAGAGGCCCTCCCTCCCCCCACTATATATAGGGAGCCTAGGGGGGCGCCGGCCCTAGGAGATGCAATCTCCTAGGGGGCGGCGGCCAAGGGGTGGGGGGCTTATCCCTCAAGCAAGGGGGCGCCCCCCCTTTAGGGTTTCCCCACCCTAGGCGCATGGGCCCAAGGGGAAGTGGCTCCCCAGCCCACTTTGGGCTGGATCCCTTCCCACTTCAGCCCATGGGGCCCTCCGGGATAGGTGGCCCCACCCGGTGGACCCCTGAGACCCTTCCGGTGGTCCCGGTACAATAGCAGTGACACCGAAACTTGTCCCGATGGCCGAAATAGCACTTCCCATATATAATTCTTTACCTCCGGACCATTCCGGAACTCCTCATGACGTCCGGGATCTCATCCGGGACTCTGAACAATATTCGGGTTACTGCATATACATATCCCTACAACCCTAGCATCACCGAACCTTAAGTGTGTAGACCCTATGGGTTCGGGAGACATGTAGACATGACCGAGATCACTCTCCGGTCAATAACCAACAGCGGGATCTGGATACCCATATTGGCTCCCACATGCTCCTCGATGATCTCATCGGATGAACCACGATGTCGAGGATTCAAGCAACCCCGTATACAATTCCCTTCGTCAATCAGTATGTTACTTGCCCGAGATTCGATCGTCGGTATCCCAATACCTCGTTCAATCTCGTTACCGGCAAGTCACTTTACTCGTACCGTAATGCATGATCCCGTGACCAGACACTTGGTCACTTTGAGCTCATAATGATGATGCATTACCAAGTGGGCCCAGTGATACCTCTCCGTCATACGGAGTGACAAATCACAGTCTTGATCCGTGTTAACCCAACAGACACTTTCGGAGATACCCGTAGTATACCTTTATAGTCACCCAGTTATGTTGTGACGTTTGGTATACCCAAAGCACTCCTAAAGTATCCGGGAGTTACACGATCTCATGGTCTAAGGAAAAGATACTTGACATTGGAAAACTCTAGCAAACGAACTATACGATCTTGTGCTATGTTTAGGATTGGGTCTTGTCCATCACATCATTCTCCTAATGATGTGATCTCGTTATCAACGACATCCAATGTCCATAGTCAGGAAACCATGACTATCTGTTGATCAACGAGCTAGTCAACTAGAGGCTTACTAGGGACATGTTGGTGTCTATTTATTCACACATGTATTACGATTTCCGGATAACACAATTATAGCATGAATAAAAGACAATTATCATGAACAAGGAAATATAATAATAATGCTTTTATTATTGCCTCTAGGGCATATTTCCAACAGTCTCCCACTTGCACTAGAGTCAATAATCTAGTTACATTGTGATGAATCGAACACCCACGGAATTCTGGTGTTGATCATGTTTTTCTCTAGGGAGAGGTTTAGTCAATGGATCTGCTACATTCAGGTCCGTATGTACTTTACAAATATCTATGTCTCCATCTTGAACATTTTCACGAATGGAGTTGAAGCGACGCTTGATGTGACTTGTCTTCTTGTGAAACCTGGGCTCCTTGGCAAGTGCAATAGCTCCAGTGTTGTCACAGAAGAGCTTGATTGGCCCTGACGCATTGGGTATGACTCCTAGGTCGGTGATGAACTCCTTCACCCAAATTGCTTCATGCGCTACCTCCGAGGCTGCCATGTACTCCGCTTCACATGTAGATCCCGCCACGACGCTCTGCTTGCAACTGTAACAGCTTACTACCCCACCATTCAAAATATACACGTATCTGGTTTGTGACTTAGAGTCATCCAGATCTATGTCGAAGCTAGCGTCGACGTAACCCTTTACGATGAGCTCTTCGTCACCTCCATAAATGAGAAACATTTCCTTAGTCCTTTTCAGGTACTTCAGGATATTCTTGACCGCAGTCCAGTGTTCCTTGCCGGGATTACTTTGGTACCTTCCTACCAAACTTACGGCAAGGTTTACATCAGGTCTGGTACACAGCATGGCATACATAATAGAACCTATGGCTGAGGCATAGGGGATGACACTCATCTCTTCTATATCTTCTGCCGTGGTCGGACATTGAGCTGAGCTCAATTTCACACCTTGCATCACAGGCAAGAACCCCTTCTTAGACTGATCCACATTGAACTTCTTCAATATCTTATCAAGGTATGTGCTTTGTGAAAGACCTATGAGGCGTCTTGATCTATCTCTATAGATCTTGATGCCTAATATATATGCAGCTTCTCCAAGGTCCTTCATTGAAAAACTCTTATTCAAGTAGGCCTTAATGTTGTCCAAGAGTTCTATATCATTTCCCATCAAAAGTATGTCATCTACATATAATATGAGAAATGCTACAGAGCTCCCACTCACTTTCTTGTAAATGCAGGCTTCTCCATAAGTCTGCGTAAACCCAAACGCTTTGATCATCTCATCAAAACGAATGTTCCAACTCCGAGATGCTTGCACTAGCCCATAAATCGAGCGTTGGAGCTTGCACACCTTGTCAGCATTCTTAGGATCGACAAAACCTTCCGGCTGCATCATATACAATTCTTCCTTAAGGAAACCATTAAGGAATGCCGTTTTGACGTCCATTTGCCATATCTCATAATCATAGAATGCGGCAATTGCTAACATGATTCGGACGGACTTTAGCTTCACTACCGGTGAGAAAGTCTCATCATAGTCAACCCCTTGAACTTGTCGATAACCCTTAGCGACAAGCCGAGCTTTATAGATGGTCACATTACCATCCGGGTCTGTCTTCTTCTTAAAGATCCATTTATTTTCTATGGCTCGCCGCTCAACGGGCAAGTCAGTCAAAGTCCATACTTCATTTTCATACATGGATCCTATCTCGGATTTCATGGCTTCTAGCCATTTGTCGGAATCTGGGCCCGCCATCGCTTCTTCATAGTTTGAAGGTTCGCCGTTGTCTAACAACATGATTTCCAAGACAGGGTTGCCGTACCACTCTGGTGCGGAACGTGTCCTTGTGGACCTACGAAGTTCAGTAGCAACTCGATCTGAAGTTTCATGATCATCATCATTAATTTCCTCTCTAGTCGGTGCAGGCACCTCAGGAACATTTTCTTGAGTTGCGCCATTTTCCGATTCAAGAGGTAATACTTCATCAAGTTCTACTTTCCTCCCACTTACTTCTTTCGAGAGAAACTCCTTCTCTAGAAAGGATCCATTCTTGGCAACAAAGATCTTGCCTTCGGATCTGAGGTAGAAGGTATACCCAATAGTTTCTTTAGGGTATCCTATGAAGACGCATTTTTCCGACTTGGGTTCGAGCTTTTCAGGTTGAAGTTTCTTGACATAAGCATCGCATCCCCAAACTTTTAGAAATGACAACTTAGGTTTCTTCCCAAACCATAATTCATACGGTGTCGTCTCAATGGATTTCGACGGAGCCCTATTTAAAGTGAATGCGGCAGTCTCTAAAGCATAGCCCCAAAAAGATAGCGGTAAATCGGTAAGAGACATCATAGATCGCACCATATCTAATAGAGTGCGATTACGATGTTCGGACACACCATTACGCTGAGGTGTTCCAGGCGGCGTGAGTTGTGAAACTATTCCACATTTTCTTAAGTGTGTGCCAAATTCGTGACTCAAGTATTCTCCTCCACGATCTGATCGTAGGAACTTGATTTTCCTGTCACGTTGATTTTCAACCTCACTCTGAAATTCCTTGAACTTTTCAAAGGTCTCAGACTTGTGTTTCATCAAATAGATATACCCATATCTACTCAAGTCATCAGTGAGGGTGAGAACATAACGATAGCCACCGCGAGCCTCAACACTCATTGGACCGCACACATCATTATGTATGATTTCCAATAAGTTGGTTGCTCGCTCCATTGTTCCTGAGAACGGAGTCTTGGTCATTTTACCCATGAGGCATGGTTCGCACGTGTCAAATGATTCGTAATCAAGAGACTCTAAAAGTCCATCTGCATGGAGCTTCTTCATGCGTTTGACACCTATGTGACCAAGGCGGCAGTTCCACAAGTATGTGGGACTATCATTATCAATCTTACATCTTTTGGTATTCACACTATGAATATGTGTAGCCTTACGCTCGAGATTCATTAAGAATAAACCATTCACCATCGGAGCATGACCATAAAACATATCTCTCATATAAATAGAACAACCATTATTCTCGGATTTAAATGAGTAGCCATCTCGTATTAAACAAGATCCTAATACAATGTTCATGCTCAAACTTGGCACTAAATAACAATTATTTAGGTTCAAAACTAATCCGTAGGTAAATGTAGAGGTAGCGTGCCGACGGCGATCACATCGACTTTGGAACCATTCCCGACGCGCATCATCACCTCGTCCTTCGCCAGTCTCCGCTTATTCTGCAGCTCCTGCTTTGAGTTACAAATGTGAGCAACTGCACCGGTATCAAATACCCAGGAGCTACTACGAGTACTGGTAAGGTACACATCAATTACATGTATATCACATATACCTTTCGTTTTGCCGGCCTTCTTGTCCGCTAAGTATTTGGGGCAGTTCCGCTTCCAGTGACCACTTTCCTTGCAATAAAAGCACTCAGTCTCGGGCTTGGGTCCATTCTTTGGCTTCTTACCGGTAGCTTGCTTGCCGGGCGCGGCAACTCCCTTGCCGTCCTTCTTGAAGGTTTTCTTACCCTTGCCTTTCTTGAACTTAGTGGTTTTATTCACCATCAACACTTGATGTTCCTTTTTGACTTCTACCTCTGTTGATTTCAGCATTGCAAATACTTCAGGAATGGTCTTTTCCATCCCCTGCATATTGAAGTTCATCACAAAGCTCTTGTAACTCGGTGGAAGCGACTGAAGGATTCTGTCAATGACCGCGTCATCCGGGAGATTAACTCCCAGTTGAGTCAAGCGGTTATGCTACCCAGACATAGTGAGTATGTGCTCACTGACAGAACTGTTTTCCTCCATCTTACAGCTGAAGAACTTGTCAAAGACTTGATATCTCTCGACCCAGGCATGAGCTTGGAAAACCATTTTCAGCTCTTCGAACATCTCATATGCTCCGTGTCTCTCAAAACGTTTTTGGAGCCCTGGCTCTAAGCTGTAAAGCATGCCGCACTGAACGAGGGAGTAGTCATCGGTACGTGCCTGCCAAGCGTTCATAATGTCTTGTTCTGCAGGGAGAACAGGTGCGTCACCTAGCGGTGCTTGTAGGACATAATCTTTCTTGGAAGCTATGAGGATGATCCTCAGGTTCTGGACCCAGTCCGTGTAGTTGCTGCCATCGTCTTTCAGCTTGGTTTTCTCTAGGAACGCGTTGAAGTTGAGGACTACGTTGGCCATTTGATCTACAAGACATATTGTAAATATTTTAGACTAAGTTCATGATAATTAAGTTCATCTAATCAAATTATTTAATGAACTCCCACTTAGATAGACATCCCTCCAGTCATCTACGTATAACATGATCCGAGTTAACTAGGCCGTGTCCGATCATCACGTGAGACGGACTAGTCAACATCGGTGAACATCTTCATGTTGACCGTATCTTCTATATGACTCATGCTCGACCTTTCGGTCTTCTGTGTTCCGAGGCCATGTCTGTACATGCTAGGCTCGTCAAGTAAACCTAAGCATTTGCATGTGTAAATCTGTCTTACACCCGTTGTATGTGAACGTTATAATCTATCACACCCGATCATCACGTGGTGCTTCGAAACAACGAACTGTCGCAACGGTGCACAGTTAGGGGGAACACTTTCTTGAAATTATTATGAGGGATCATCTTATTTACTACCGTCGTTCTAAGTAAACAAGATGCAAAAAGATGATAAACATCACATGCAATCAAATAATAAAAGTGACATGATATGGCCAATATCACATAGCTCCTTTGATCTCCATCTTGGGGCTCCATGATCATCTTGTCACCAGCATGACACCATGATCTCCATCATCATGATCTCCATCATCGTGTCTCGATGAAGTTGCTCGCCAACTATTACTTCTACTACTATGGCTAACGCGTTTAGCAATAAAGTAAAGTAATTTACATGGCGTTTCTCAATGACACGCAAGTCATACAAAAAATAAAGACAACTCCTATGGCTCCTGCCGGTTGTCATACTCATCGACATGCAAGTCGTGATTCCTATTACAATAGCATGAACATCTCATACATCACATATATATCATTCATCATTCATCACAACTTTGGCCATATCACATCACAAAACACTTGCTGCAAAAACAAGTTAGACGTCCTCTAATTGTTGTTGCAAGTTTTACGTGGCTACAATAGGGTTCTAGCAAGAACGTTTTATTACCTACGTGAAAGCCACAACGTGATTTGTCAACTTCTATTTACCCTTCATAAGGAACCTTTTCATCGAATCCACTCCAACTAAAGTGGGAGAGACAGACACCCGCCAGCCACCTTATGCAACTAGTGCATGTCAGTCGATGGAACCGGTCTCACGTAAGCGTACGTGTAAGGTTGGTCCGGGCTGCTTCATCCCACAATACCGTTGATGCAAGATAAGACTAGTAGCGGCAAGAAAGTTGACAACATCAACGCCCACAACAAATTGTGTTCTACTCGTGCATAGAGAACTACGCATAGACCTAGCTCATGATGCCACTGTTGGGGAACGTTGCAGAAAACAAAAAAATTTCCTACGGTTTCACCAAGATCCATCTATGAGTTCATGTAGCAACGAGTGGTTGTATGCATCTACGTACCTTGTAGATCGCGAGCGGAAGCATTCAAAGAACGGGGATGAGGGAGTTGTACTCGACGTGATCCAAATCACCGGAGATCCTAGCACCGAACGGACGGCACCTTCGTGTTCAACACACGTACGGTTAGCGTAACGTCTCCTCCTTCTTGATCCAGCAAGGGGGAAGGAGAGGTTGAGGAAGATGGATCCAGCAGCAGCACGACGGCGTGGTGGTGATGGAGCTGCAGTACTCCGGCAGGGCTTCGCCAAGCTCTATGCAGAAGGAGGAGGTGTTGGAGAGGGAGAGGGAGGCACCAATGGCGTAGGTGAGAGGCCCTCCCTCCCCCCACTATATATAGGGAGCCTAGGGGGGCGGCCCTAGGAGATGCAATCTCCTAGGGGGGCGGCGGCCAAGGGGTGGGGGGCTTGCCCCCCAAGCAAGGGGGCGCCCCCCCCCCCTTTAGGGTTTCCCCACCCTAGGCGCATGGGCCCTAGGGGAAGTGGTGCCCCAGCCCACTTTCGGCTGGATCCCTTCCCACTTCAGCCCATGGGGCCCTCCGGGATAGGTGGCCCCACCCGGTGGACCCCCGGGACCCTTCCGGTGGTCCCGGTACAATACCGGTGACACCGAAACTTGTCCCGATGGCCGAAATAGCACTTCCCATATATAATTCTTTACCTCCGGACCATTCCGGAACTCCTCGTGACGTCCGGGATCTCATCCGGGACTCCGAACAATATTCGGGTTACTGCATATACATATCCCTACAACCCTAGCGTCACCGAACCTTAAGTGTGTAGACCCTACGGGTTCGGGAGACATGTAGACATGACGGAGATCGCTCTCCGGTCAATAACCAACAACGGGATCTGGATACCCATATTGGCTCCCACATGCTCCTCGATGATCTCATCGGATGAACCATGATGTCGAGGATTCAAGCAACCCCGTATACAATTCCCTTCGTCAATCGGTATGTTACTTGCCCAAGATTCGATCGTCGGTATCCCAATACCTCATTCAATCTCGTTACCGGCAAGTCACTTTACTCGTACCGTAATGCATGATCCCGTGACCAGACACTTGGTCACTTTGAGCTCATAATGATGATGCATTACCGAGTGGGCCCAGTGATACCTCTCCGTCATACGGAGTGACAAATCCCAGTCTTGGTCCGTGTTAACACAACAGACACTTTCGGAGATACCCGTAGTATACCTTTATAGTCACCCAATTACGTTGTGACGTTTGGTATACCCAAAGCACTCCTACGGTATCCGGGAGTTACACGATCTCATGGTCTAAGGAAAAGATACTTGACATTGGAAAACTCTAGCAAACGAACTATACGATCTTGTGCTATGTTTAGGATTGGGTCTTGTCCATCACATCATTCTCCTAATGATGTGATCTCGTTATCAACGACATCCAATGTCCATAGTCAGGAAACCATGACTATCTGTTGATCAACGAGCTAGTCAACTAGAGGCTTACTAGGGACATGTTGGTGTCTATTTATTCAAACATGTATTACGATTTCCGGATAACACAATTCTAGCATGAATAAAAGACAATTATCATGAACAAGGAAATATAATAATAATGCTTTTATTATTGCCTCTAGGGCATATTTCCGACATTAATTAGCCATTATTATGCATGGGTCCAATGATGTAATATATATATATATGTTCCTATTTTGTATACACACTTAGCCATTATTATGCAAGGGTCCAATGATGTAATATATATGTTCCTATTATGCTGAGGAAAAGAAAAAAGAGAAATTGGTTATAGCAGTAGCGCTTTAGTGAAAAAGAGCTATAGCTAGTCTAGGTAGCAGTAGCGGTTTCTGCAAAAATCGCTATAGTTGCTCGTAATAGTAGTAGCGCGTTTCATGTAAACGCGCTACTGCTACGTCCACTTAACCCAAAATTCTCACTTTCCCTGCTTCATCCCGTCTCTTTTCCCCCAAATCCCCACTCTCTCTTCCCCGGCCCCATAGCACCGCCGCGCCCGCCCCCGACCTCGGCGTGCTCGCCCCCGACCCCGGCGTGCTCACCCCCGACCCCGCCGGGCCCGACCCCGCCGCGCTCGCCCCCGACCTAGGCGTGCTCGCCCCCGGCGCCGGCGCTCGCCCCCGACCCGTCGGCCCTCGCCTCCCTCCTCTGCTTCCTCCCCTCCCAACCTCGGTCGTCGTCGGGCCTGCCTCCTCGCCCTGCACCCTCTGTAAACCACCCCTCTCTCTCTCTCTCTCTCTCTCTGCTAGCTAGGGTTAATTTACTTAGGTTTTAGTTATGTTAATTAGGTTATCTATTTAGTTATGAATTTAGATAGGTTTCAAAATTTGCTGAATTTATATGCAAATTTGAACTGGACATGTGATATGTGGATATGTCATGTTTTGGACATGTCATGTTTTGGTAAATGATCCGAGTTGCCTATGTTACGCTGGAATGTTGATTCATTTCCGTTCCGGTGAATTTCAAGCGCTCGATGTGTCCATTTTTTAGCAAAGGTCATGCCGAAATTTCCCGTGAATAAAGGCATGATTTGTGCTACATAGTTGGCATATCGAGTGCTGGCACATAGATTTCTTTTTTATCTCATTTCTCATTTATTCATACTTTTAGAAATAAATGAGGACACATAATCATAGGAAACATGTCGAACAACGAAGAAACTGGGCCTTCTGACCAAGATGCAGACGAGATGGATTATGAGGGTGAACAAGACTACCTCAACTTTTTGACTGCTAAGCAAGGTTTGCAGGTCCGCCTCGATGGTGGTACTGATGCCGACACCGACACCGACGGCGCTGGCACCTATGGCGGCGCTGAGACCGGTGGGGAAGGTACTGCCGGGGAAGATACCGGCGCCGATGCCGGTACCGAAAAGAGGCATAAGAAGCAGAGGATACGAAAACCTAACAAACTAGGGATTGGACGACTTGTGATCACAAAGATGGCACCTGGCAAGTTTGAGCCGTTAGAGCCGGAAGAAGCTCGCAAGTGCTATGGGAACCAAGTAGGATGCATCCTACGGGAATGCGTGAGCATCAATGACGATGACTTAAGGAGTAAAGAACATTTGACGCAGTTGCTCCTAACGAAGTTGCACAAGAGAGTCAAGTTCCCCGATCGGGATGATAACATAGAACAACCGTGGGATGATCCGAAGATGAAAAAGATTAACAATCACGCCATGGGCATGTTCAGCAATGATTTGGCCTCCTGGAAATCGAGGGTGAAACGAGCTATTGAGGCTGAGGAACCCCTGTCCAAGATTCTGGAGGAAAATCCGACACTTACGGAAGAGGAGTTCGAAGAGTTCAAGGACACTTGCGCTACCGAGGACGCCAAGGCTAAGGCTGCGAAATTCAAGAGCCTTCAGCAAAGGAACACGGGGAAGCATCGCCTCGGAAGCCGTGGCTACCTCGGTAAAAGGCCCAGATGGGATAAGGAGGACGTGAAACGTGAAGCCACGGGTCTCCCAGACCCCTTCGCGAAGTTCACCAACCCCTTGGAGCATGACTTCATCAGGGCCCGCTAAAAGTGGGACAAGGAGAAAAAGGTTTTTTACATGGACAAGATCACGAGGAAATTGATTAGACTACTGGAGAAGCAACACCAGCTTGCAGCCGAAAACCCTACTTCTCCGATGAGGCCCAAGTGGGACACCCCTCTCAACCGGGCCTTGAACGAACTTAAGGGACTCCCTTTGGGCCAGTGGCCGCAATATGGTCGTGTGCACGGCGCTGGAGATGGCGCCACGTGGAAGGTGTTTTGCAACGAGGGCCCGGAGGCCAAGAAGTAGAAAAAGAAGTTTAGTCAGGCAGACATCAACACGAAGGTGAAGCTTGCGATCGAGAAAAAAGCAGCTGAGGACGCGAAAAAAGCAGCCGAGGACAAATATGAGTTGTTACAGCAGGCAATCAATGCAGCTGTAACTGCCTGCAGAAATGATTTCGCTACTAACTTGGTTCGAGTTATCATCAACTAGACGAAGGAAAATCCAGACAAGACGGTACATGATTTCCCGTTGCCCAGTTTCAACGGGAGCAACTCCATGAACAACAACATCATCGCACCATCACTTGCCCACGCAACCGGGCCTCCTCTCACAGCCGCTCCCGCTGATAGCAGCCCGTCCTCAGTCTCTGGCGTGCTCGGTGGGCCTTCGTCTTTGGCTGAGCTCGACGCCATCACGGTAATTACATGTCGCACCACCATATATATATATATATAATATTCCATTTTTGTTGCCTTTCGGATGTTTTACGCCACAGACATATGTGTTTGCAGGAAAAAGAAACCCCGTGCACCATACTCTACTTAATCAAAGGCCAGAAGGTGGACGTAGGAAAGGGGATGATAATGGACCCCTTGCAACCCATGTTCCACAACCAGCCAATCCCTGCTGGGCACTTCAGGGTTAGCTTGTCCAGTGTGAAATCGGGGCATGAGGATTTGCCTCCTCCAGTACAGCATGTGGGAGCGGACAATGAGACCCCGCCGCGGATTGGAAGCTGCAAGGGTTGGGTGCTGCTATGGCCGAAGAATCTTATTCGTCTGGAGCCGGCCGAGAGCACACCAATAACCACACATCAACAAGCATGTGAGGAGACCACCACCCCACCTACGCAATTACCAGCTCATGTAGTGCCGGGTGAGAGCGGCGGAAGACATGATGAAGGGGGTGCAATAGTGCTGGCTGATGTAATTTGTCCTGTAGAACAGAGAATGGATGATGAGACGGAGGTCGACCCTATGGATTTCCTCAATACAAACGCGTATGACTGTGACATAGAATTGATGAGTCAACCATATGACGAATCAAGCTATCAGCTTGCTAATGAGGATATGGATAATATGCCCGGGCAGGAAGGTCGTAGCAGGGATTGCAAAAAGTCTCTCTTCATGAAATCCTCACAGGACACGCCTGAAGATGCCGCCTCAACACAGGCTCAACTATCCTAGCGCGAGGGTCGTACAGTACTTAGCCCGGGAACACTGGGGCAGGGGTTAAGGAAGGGTCTAGAAGGTGTGCCCAAGAAAAAGGAGAGAAAGAGATCGGGGAAGATAGCTGCCTCCAAACAAGCCAGAGCACATAGCAGCCAAACGATGCATTCTGAAGAGCGTGTACCCGTGAAAGGTGCGGCCATGTTCCATCTCACGGGCGAGCCGATGCTACCGCCGAAACCGCTGGAGGCACTATCAAGGGATCTCAGGAGACTGCACGGCCATGTGCTGTCGACTGAGAAAAGCCTACTAGCCTCAAAGGATCCAGGATATTCGACATACGCGGCTCGTGTACCTGAGGGGAAGTGCTACGTCGAGACACGGCCCGCGGAGGTGTTCTTCTTGCGGTTTGACCATATCTTTGAGATGTTTCTGACAAGGCGGCTCGATTTTACAATCGTTCGCCTTTTTGCGCTACATATGAGCTCTGTCATGAACAGTGAAGAAGTCTCGCAAATCTATGTGGCGGATCCGTACTACATGCACGAGTCTTTCTTGAGTCTCGGCGACTTTGAGCGTGAAACTGCTAGGGACTACCTCCAAAACTTCATGGTACAGAATAAGGACCGGGAAATTGTCCTCGTGCCTTATCATCCAAAGTAAGTCAGTTTTGAACAACCCTTTCATACATTTCAATCATTCCTTCTCTCTCTATGGGGAATAATTTGAGGTGTCTTTTCCCCGCAGCAACGGGCGCACCGTCCTTATCGTTCTTTATCCGCAAGTTTCCCACGCCGTGTATTTTGACCCTTCCATAGACTACGAGAAAAAAGACTACACCCACATAATGAATATTCTAGATGATGCTCTCCAAGGCTTTAGCTTTAGAGGTGGCCACATGCAGATCAGGAAACAAAGGAACAAGAAGATGGGTTTCACGCATAAAACTAACTTCTCCTGCATCCAAGTCCCAAAACCAAGCAAGAAGGATGGATTGTACATCCTCCATCTCATGATTCAGTTCAACACGGATCACCAAAAGCTTCGCATGAGAAGCAGAAATGATGATCATATCCACAAGTGGCTAGAATCTCATGGGGAAGCGAATTATAAATTTAGAGATGACTTCTTTCGCATCCAAAGCGACATTGCGACGATCATCATGAAAGAAGTCGTCGATGAGAAGGGGATGTTCCACCATGGCCCTATATCGCGAGCTGACGTCCGAACTCGCATAGGCATGCAATGTCTAGACCTCACGCCGTTCAAGAAGCTAGGGTCCATCCTCGATGATATGGAAGGATGGAACTTCTAGTGATTTATGATGCCGATGATGATGATATGTGTCGGTTGAACTTGTATACTATTTGTAGCGATGCAACTTTGTGATGTCCATGATCCCTGCCAAACTTGCGTAACGCAACTTTGTTAGTTTGCGTACGATGACCTGCGTATCTCTAGTTAATTAATTTGCATACTGTATGTTGCATCTAGTTGCTAACCCTTTCTTTTTCGGTGTTCTCTAGTATATTTTGTTGCATATATATGATTGTACATCCTCTTCATGAACATGCATCTCTAACAGGTACCTAGTTTCTTGATGGCGAGATGGAACTGCTATGTCGTGTACAAAGGGAAGGTTCCGGGGGTGTACAACGAGTGGCATGAGTGCCAGGCGCAAGTGAATGGGTTCTCGGACGCCAGCCATAAAGGCTTCAAAAGCAGACAAGAAGGAGAAGCTAGTTACTTGAGGTTCACTATAGCGCGAGAGAGGACTCGTAACCGCCATCTCATGTACTGCATAGTTCCGCTCTCACTCATAGTGATAGCTCTTCTCGCGTATACCTTTGTTTAGATGGATGACATTGTAGTTGCAAGTATTCGAGACTTGCATGTATCGCTATTTTTGAGATGATGACAAGATACCACTTTGTGTTGGATGATCATTATGACGAGACTATTTGTATGTATATGCTATGATTACATTTGTGGTCTCGCAGGCATTTGTATGTGTATCATGATGACATTTGTATGTGCTAAAGATTCTTCTATAAAGCCTGTTCAAATACAAAACAAATATGCCGAAAAAAACAAAAAAAACTACTAAAATTAGCAGTAGCGAGTGGAGAAAAGTTAGCAGCAGCGCGGTTGTAGCAGTAGCGCACACAGGGGAATCGCGCTATAGCTATTAGCAGCAGCGAGGTTCCTTTAAGCGCGCTGCTGCAACACTTGTGTAGCAGTAGCGCGGGTGGACCAGCGCTACTGCTATACGTTAGCTATAGCGCCGGACCCCGTGCTACTAAAAGGCCGAAAACCCGCGCTGCTGCTAGGCTTTTCCCTAGTAGTGATGCAAGGACGCAATGTGAAAGTCAAAAGGAGAAGCTGAAGTTCGATCGCATGTTAGAGGATCACAAAAAAGGGTTGTACCCCAATTGCGAAGATGGCAACACAAAGCTCGGTACCGTACTGGAATTGTTGCAGTGGAAGGCAGAGAATGCTGTGGCTGACAAAGGATTTGAGAAGCTACTGAAAATATTGAAGAAGAAGCTTCCAAAGGATAACGAATTGCCCAACAGTACATACGCAGCAAAGAAGGTTGTATGCCCTCTAGGATTGGAGGTGGAGAAGATACATGCATGCCCTAATGACTGCATCCTCTACCGCGGTGCATACAAGGATCTGAACGCATGCTCGGTATGCGGTGCATTGCGGTATAAGATCAGACGAGATGACCCTGGTGATGTTGACGGTGAGCCCCCCAGGAAGAGGGTTCCTGCGAAGGTGATGTGGTATGCTCCTATAATACCACGGTTGAAACGTCTGTTCAGAAACAAAGAGCATGCCAAGTTGATGCGATGGCACAGTGAGAACCGAAAGAAAGATGGGAAGTTGAGAGCACCTGCTGACGGGTCGCAGTGGAGAAAAATTGAGAGAAAGTACTGGGATGAGTTTGCAAAGGACCCAAGGAATGTATGGTTTGCTTTAAGCGCAGATGGCATTAATCCTTTCGGGGAGCAGAGCAGCAATCACAGCACTTGGCCCGTGACTCTATGTATGTATAACCTTCCTCCTTGGATGTGCATGAAGCGGAAGTTCATTATGATGCCAGTTCTCATCCAAGGCCCTAAGCAACCCGACAACGACATTGATGTGTACCTAAGGCCATTAGTTGAAGAACTTTTACAGCTATGGAATGGAAACGGTGTACGTACGTGGGATGAGCACAGACAGGAGGAATTTAACCTTAAGGCGTTGCTGTTCGTGACCATCAACGATTGGCCCGCTCTCAGTAACCTTTCAGGACAGACAAACAAAGGATACCACGCATGCACGCACTGTTTAGATGACACTGAAAGTATATACCTGGACAAATGCAGGAAGAATGTGTACCTGGGCCATCGTCGATTTCTTCCGACCAACCATCAATGTCGAAAGAAAGGCAAGCATTTCAAAGGCGAGGAAGATCACCGGAAGAAGCCCGCCATGCGTACCGGTGATCACGTACTTTCTATGGTCAATGATTTACACGTAATCTTTGGAAAGGGTCCCGGTGGACTAGTTGTTCCGAATGACGCTGAGGGACATGCACCCATGTGGAAGAAGAAGTCTATATTTTGGGACCTACCCTACTGGAAAGACCTAGAGGTCAGCTCTTCAATCGACGTGATGCACGTGACGAAGAACCTTTGCGTGAACCTGCTAGGCTTCTTGGGCGTGTATGGGAAGAAAAAAATATACACCTGAGGCACGGGAGGACCTGCAACATTTGCACGAAAAAGACGGCATGCCTCCGAAGTAGTATAAAGGTCCTGCCAGCTACGCTCTTACAAAAGAAGAGACAGAAATCTTCTTTGAATGCCTGCTCAGTATGAAGGTCACGACTGGCTTCTCGTCGAATATAAAGGGAATAATAAATATGCCAGAGAAAAAGTTTCAGAACCTAAAGTCTCATGACTGCCACGTGATTATGACGCAACTGCTTTCGGTTGCATTGAGGGGGCTTCTACCGGAAAATGTCCGATTAGCCATTGTGAAGCTATGTGCATTCCTCAATGCAATCTCTCAGAAGGTGATCGATCCAGAAATCGTACCAAGGCTAAGGAGTGATGTGGCGCAATGTCTTGTCAGTTTTGAGCTGGTGTTCCCACCATCCTTCTTCAATATCATGACCCACGTCCTAGTTCATCTAGTCGACGAGATTGTCATCCTGGGGCCCGTATTTCTACACAATATGTTCCCCTTTGAGAGGTTCATGGGAGTCCTAAAGAAATATGTCCGTAAACGGGCTAGGACAGAAGGAAGCATCTCCATGGGCCATCAAACAGAGGATGTTATCGGGTTTTGTGTTGACTTCATTCCTGGCCTTAAGAAGATAGGTCTCCCTAAATCGCGGTATGAGGGGAGACTGACTGGAAAAGGCACTCTTAGAAGAGACTCAATAATATGCAGGGACGGATATTCTTGGTGTCAAACACACTACACAGTTCTACAGAACTCTACCTTGGTGACCCCGTATGTCGATGAACACAAGAATAGTCTGCGCTCCAAACACCCGGAGCAGTGCGACGACTGGATTACATGTGAACACATCAGGACTTTCAGCAGTTGGTTGGAAACACGTCTCAGAGGTGACAACACTATTTGTGATGAGTTGTACTTGTTGTCCAGGGGACCATCTTTGACTGTATTGACTTACAAAGGATACGAGATAAATGGGAATACATTTTACACGATCGCCCAAGATCAAAAGAGCACCAACCAAAACAGCGGTGTCCGCTTTGATGCAGCAACCGAGAGCGGAAAGGACACATATTATGGTTACATAGTGGACATATGGGAACTTGACTACGGACCTAATTTTAAGGTCCCTTTGTTTAAGTGCAAATGGGTCAATCTGTCAGGCGGCGGGGTACATGTAGACCCACAGTACGGAATGACAACAGTGGATCTGAAAAATCTTGGGTACACTGACGAACCGTTCATCCTAGCCAATGATGTGGCACAGGTTATCTATGTGAAGGACATGTCTACCAAACCGAGAAAAAGAAAAGATAAGGAAGCGAATACATCATACGATGAGCCAAAGCACCACATAGTTCTTTCAGGAAAAAGGGACATCCTGGGAGTGGACGGCAAGACAGACATGTCTGAAGATTATGAAAAGTTTCATGAAATTCCTCCCTTCAATGTCAAGGCTGACCCAAGCATTCTGATAAACAATGAAGATTATCCATGGTTACGGCGCAATAAGAAAATGACATCAGCGAAGAAAAAGTGAAGACTTTCTCCCGCAACTGTTATGATGATACCATGCCAACTTTGTAACACACGAACATGCTACCATTGTCCGTTTTGTACATGCACATGCTATGTGGGTGAAATTATGATACCATGCCAACTTTCAACTTTTTCAGAATTCATTTGAAATGCTTTAATGTCTTATGGTTCGGCCCACGTAATACCATTATTCAAATTTTAACTATTCAAATTTGAAAACTAATGGCACTAACAGAAAGTTTATAATTTTTTCTAAAAGTGATGGCACTAACAGAAAGTTTATAATTTTTCTGACCTAAAAGCAAAAAAGAATTAAAAATGCAAAAACAAAAGAAAATAAATAATGCAAAAAACAAAAAAAACTGGAAAAAGTAAAGTTAATCACAAACTTGTGATTCAAACAATTTTCAAAGAATTCAAATTTTAACTATTCAAATTTGAAAACTAATGGCACTAACAAAAAGTTTATAATTTTTCTAAAACTAATGGCACTAACAGAAAGTTTATAATTTTGCTCCTCGCCCCTGGCCCATGACCATTAGTCCCGGTTTGTGCCACAAACCGGGACTAAAGGGTTGGTCCTCGTTGCGGGCAGAGTTTAGTCCCACCTCGCCAACCAAAGGGGGCTCACACCGGTTTATAAGCCCTTCCCTCTCTGCCTTGTTGAGCTCCTCTCAAAGTGAAAATAGATGCCCTAATAGAGAAAAGTTTAACCTAAATTCATAGTGAATTTCTCTGAAATTCATAGAAATTTACTATGATTTTCGGTTGAATTTTCTCTATAAGCGCATCTATTCTCATTTTTTTAGTAAGTTAATCACAAACTTGTGATTCACACAAATTTCAAAGAATTCATATTTTAACTATTCAAATTTGAAAACTAATGGCACTAACAGAAAGTTTATAATTTTTCTAAAACTAATGGCACTAACAGAAAGTTTATAATTTTGCTAACCTAAAAGCAAACAAAATTAAAAATTAAAGCAAAAAACAAAAGAAAATAAATAATGCAAAAAACAAATCAAAAAAATAGGAAAAAAACTATTTTTATAGTAAAGTTAATCACAAAACAAAATAAATAAAGCAACAAAGAAAAAAAAACTAAAAAAGTGTTTTCAAATTTGAAAACTAATGGCACTAACAGAAAGTTTATAATTTTTCTAAAACTAAAAGCAAAAAGAATAAAAAAATAAAGCAAAAAACAAAAGAAAATAAATAATGCAGAAAACAAAACAAAAAAACTGGAAAAAAAATAGCAACAATAAGTATTTTGTTGTAAGTAGAAACAAAATAAAATAAATAAAGCAACAAAGAAAACAAAAAAACAGAAAAAGTGTTTTCAAATTTGAAAACTAATGGCATTAACAAAAAGTTTATAATTTTTCTAAAACTAAAAGCATAAAGAATTAAAAAATCAAGCAAAAAACAAAATAAAATAAAATAAATAAAGCAACAAAAAAACAAAAAAATGCCACCTACTGGGCCCCCACGGCCTGAATACGACTAGAAACCCATCCAAGGGCTAGGATTCAGGCCCGCAGGAGGCCCAGTAGGCCCACAGGCATAGCAGTGACAATTAGGCCCGTAAGCCTGCAATGGAGAGAAGCTCGAGAGGGGTGCGGCAGTGGGGCTTATAAACCACTGTGCACCCCTTTCAACTAGCGAGGTGGGACTAAACTTTTGACGCCGCAGCCGCACAAGGCCTTTGGTCCCGGTTGGTGGCACCAACCGGGACTAAAGGGTGCATTGGTCATGGTTCGTGGCACAAACCGTGACCAATGCCCATCTTTAGTCCCGGTTGGTGCCACCAACCGGGACCAAAGGCCTCTTTTCAGCAGCCCAAAGGGCGAGAAGAAGGCCTCTTTTCAGCAGCCCAAAGGGCGGGAAGCGGCGGCCTTTGGTCTCGGTTGGTGGCACCAACCGGGACTAAAGGGGGGCATTGGTCACGGTTTGTGCCACGAACCGTGACCAATGCTCCGTCTATATAAGCCACCCTTGTGAAAATTTTGGGTCAGTTCTTCGATCCCGCCCCGACGACGCCGCCAGACTGCCCGTGCTCGCCATCGCCGCCCCGAGGTCGCCGTTGTAGTCACCGCCCGCTCCTCGTCGTCGCCGCCGCCCGCTCCTCGAGCCCGCGCAGCCCCCGAGCCCTTGCCGCCCTCGAGCCCGCACCGCCCTCGATCCCGCGCCGCCCGGAGCTCGCCGTCGTCCCCGAGCCCTCCTTCCCGAGCTCATGCCGCCCCTTGAGCTCGCCGTCGTCCCCAAGCCCGCGCCGCCCCGAGCCCGTGCTGCCCCCGATCTCGCCGTCGTCCCCGAGCCCTCCTCCCCGAGCCCGTGCCGCCCTCGCCGCCCTCCTCCCCGAGCCATCCGCCGCCCTCGCCGACGCCCTCGCCGCCCCTGCCGTCGCCCTCGCCGGTCAACCTCGCTGCTGTGAGCCGCCGCCACCCCGGTTTATCATTTTTTTCATTTTTTTGTTCGTATATATAATGTTTATATGTATGTGGCTATATGTATGTATAGATGTTCATATATGTGTATTTTTTTTGTTCAGAGCATTTTTTGTTCATATATGTATTTTTTTGTTTATGTGTATTTTTTTTTGCTCATAGCATTTTTTGTTCATATTTTTTTTCATAGCATTATTTCCATGTATATATGTATGTGGCTATGTATGTATAGATGGATAGCATTTTTTTCCATGTATGCATGTCATTGTCGATATACCCCCTCCCTGTTAACTTCAACGGGAGGGGCGTCGATATAACCCTCCCCGATAACTTTGACATGAGGGGGGTCGATATACCCCCTCCCTAATAACTTCGACATGAGGGAGGGTCGAGAACTAGTTTAGGGGGTCGAGGGTTGAGAACTAGTTTAGGGGGTCAAGGGTCGAGAACGTCGGACATTCATGAGAGAGGCGAGGAAGAAGGGGAAGAAGAGGGAGAAGAAGAGGAGAGGAAGAAGAGGAAGTCTTCTCCTCTATTCTTTCTTCTCTTCTTTTTTCTTCTTCTTCCTATATGTATTAGTTTTTTTATTTAGGTTGTTAATTAGTAGATATTAATTTTGTTCATATATGTATGGATGCATGTTATATGTATGTATGTATGTATGTATGTATGTATGTATGTATCGGGTATGTCGTTGTCGATATACCCCCTACCCAATAACTTCGACATGAGGGGGTCGAGAGGGGGTCTAGGGTCGCCGAGGGGTCGAGGGTCGTCGAACATGAGAGGAAAATAAAAAACGAAGAGGAAGAAGAAAAAAAGAGGAGAAGAAAGAATATAGGAGTTCTTCTCCTCTATTCTTTCTTCTCCTCTTTTTTTTTCTTCTTCTTCCTCTTTTTTCATCGGTAACGAGGGTCATCGAGGGTCGCCGAGCGGTAGAGGAAACCCTAAATAGCAAGTATCGTCGGTGTGAGATACATGTGACCGTCGGTGTCGGACAGTACATCCACGTCCCACAAGTGACGCAGGCTTCGACGCCCATGTCACTTGTGGGACGTGGATGTAGTGTCCGATACCGACGGCCACATGTATCTCACACCCACGATACTTGCTATTTAGGGTTTCCTCTACCGCTCGGTGACCCTCGACGACCCTCGTTCCCGATAAAAAAAAAGAGGAAGAAGAAGAAAAAAACAGGAGAAGAAAGAATAGAGGAGTTCTTACTCCTCTATTCTTTCTTATCCTCTTTTTTTTTCTTCCTTTTCTTTTTTTATCCTTGAAGCGTTGTCGAGGCCACCCCAAACCCTAGAGAAGCAGCGTCGAGGCCACCCCAAACCCTAGAGAAGCAGTGTTGAGGCCACTAATTAATATTAGTTCTACGTTTGCCACTAATATATCCATCTGTCATGTTTGAATAATAATTGCCATGTTATCAATATTTGTAGAAACTATGGACACCGCCCGAGACGAAGTACAAGAAGAGTTGTTGGGGGACATAATCGCACGAGGAAGTGATGCCGTCTGCTTGTTGTTTCTCAACGACACCGATGGTCTGGAAGCAGCTGGCTATGATTATGATGGCTCCGGTGACCTAATGCCGGTGCAAGAAGGAGACCGTGAGGACGGCTCCGGTGACCCAATGCCGATGCAAGAAGGAGACCGTGATGACGTCTCCGGTGACTGAACCGAGTCCGGCCAGGTATATATATTAGTTAAGCGTCTGCTGACTAGCAAATTGATGCATTTATTGTTTTGGTATGTACACATATTAATTAAGTCTTTGTTCTTTTTTCTAGCCCTCCGGATCGAGCACAACTTCGGTAAAGAGACGAGGCCCGAAGAAAAAGTTGAGCTCGGATGAAAAGTTTGAGATCATAGCAATCGCGCCCGACGGCCAACCGATTGAACCCCTCCGGACAAAGAGTGCATTTGTTGCTCAGTGCGGGGTTTTGGTTAGGGACAAGATCCCGATCAGCATCCAGCAATGGTTAAAGTCGGCTACAGAAGACCCTGAGGTGTCTTATGTCAATGATATGCAGAAAAATGATCTTTGGACTGAGCTGAAGTCAAATTTCACCCTACCGCCAGAGGATGATCCAGAGAAGCCAGTTAAAGAGCAATTAATCAAGTCTCTTGCTCTTAAGAGGATGGCAGAACTATTCAGGAGGTGGAAGAAAGAACTGAATAAGTTTGTCGAAAATAAAGAGACACCAGAATTCAAGGGCAGATATGAGAAGATCAGAGATCACTGGCCCGCATTTGTGGCCCACAAGACATCGGAAAAGAGTAAGAAGATGTCGGCGACAAACAAGCAAAATGCTGCGAAGAAGAAGCATCACCACCGCACGGGGTCAGGTGGCTACCTCGTAGCATGGCCTAAGTGGGCCAAGACTGAGAATGATCTGGTTGATAAAGGGGTCGAACCAGAGACAATTAACTGGCAAGACCGTTGCCGAACTTGGTTCTTCGGGGCTGGTGGAACCTTGGACCCTATAACAGGGAAGTGCATTTGGACGAACGATCAAATGGACATACCAGTCAGGAAGCTTTAGCAGTATATCGAAGCAGCACAGCAAGGGACGTTCTTTCCAGACAGAGAGAACGACGAGCTCACAATGGCCCTCGGGAATCCTGAGCGCCCTGGACGGACACGAGGCACGCCAGGCTCCATTCCGTGGAAGGTTGGGTTTCCGGACGCAGGCGGTTACAAATCCCAGGAGAGGAGGAAAAAATTGCAGCAGACCCAAATGCAGGCGCTGCAAGCAAGGGTACAAGCGATAGAGGAACGAGAAGCAAATCGCAGCAAACGTACTGCCGAAGCTTCCCCCGAAGCTACGCCGCCATCTCAGCGGAGAAGCAGCGTGGCTTCCACCGAGCTGCTTCAGCTGGAGCATGCCTTGACGGCCCCTGCCAGCTATCCCGTGGATGCTATCACGGAGTCTCAAAATTGCCTCCTTATGACGCAACAGATGAATTTGAAGGTCAAGGCGGCTGTTGGCTCTGTTTATCCTACTGAACCCGGCGCAACTTTTCACTGTCGGCCGTGTAACGCCCCAGATGTAACTTTCCCCATTTGTACTCCAACTCTTGCCGTTTCCGGTGTCAAGTTATATTTATTTCTCGGTTTCGGGTCTTTTTCTCCGTGTGTTGTTTTCGTTTTCATGCATCTCATACCATGTCATCTCGTGCATTGCATTTGCATACATGTTCATCTCAAGCATTCGAGCATTTTCCCCGTTGTCCGTTTTGCATTCCGGCGCTTCGTTCTCCTCCGGTGGCCATTTCTAGCTTTCTTTCTTGTGTGGGGATTAAACATTTCCGGATTGGACCGAGACTTGTCAAGCGGCCTTGGTTTACTACCGGTAGACCGCCTGTCAAGTTTCGTATCATTTGGACTTCGTTTGATACTCCAACGGTTAACCGAGGGACCGAAAAGGCCTCGTGTGTGTTGCAGCCCAACACCCCCCAAATTTGGCCCAAAACCCACCAAACTCTGCTCCATGTCCTAGTGCGTTCGATCACAATCGTGTGGGCGAAAACCGCACCTCTTTTGGACTCTCCTAGCTCCCTCTATGCCTATATATACACCCCTCCGTTTTCGGATCTCTCCCTCTCCCCGAAACCCTAAAAAAAAACAGATCAACCCCGCCACCGACGGACGTGTCCGGATCCGACCGGACAACGTCCGCCCCGCCGCCGCAGCGAGTCCCGCGCCGCCACGTGGCCGAGGCCCACATCGCCGCCGCCGAGGCCCGGGAGCCCGAGGCCGGCCCCCGCGGCCCGTCTCCGCGCCGCCGCTCCCCGCGCCCGACCCCGACGCCTGCGCCGCCTCCTTCCCCGACGCCGGTGAACGCCGCCGCCGCGGGCCGCCTCCCCGCCGCCGCTCGCCTCCCCGGTCCGGCAGCGCCCCGCCGCGCCGTTCCGCCTCCATCCCCGACGCCGGCCGACCCCGCCGCCGTCCGCGCCTCCCCGCCGGCGACTCACCGGCCCCGCCGCCCTCTCCCCCCCGGCCGGCGAGCCCCTCCTCCGCGCCAAGTCCGACGCCGGCGAGCTCCAAGTCGGGCCGGTGAACCTCGGGAGTCGCGCCACTGCTACAGTGCGGCTGGATCTAGATCTGGGTTGACCTCTCTCCCCCGAAACCCTAATTTTCGTGCTATCTTTGACTGCTTGTATCTCCGCAACCGTAGCTCCGTTTTGGGCGTATGATATGTCAAAATATTCGTCTCGACATGTACATCATTTCGTTCCATTGCATCATTTGCATTTTAGGTCATCTTGATACCCAAAATGCTGTTAGAAGGAGGCTTCGTGAGTTAAATCGCAGATCCGTTAGTTCATCATGCACTTTTGTCATTTTTGTCATGTTTAATTCATGCATGATATGCCTGTGCCCCTTTGGGATGAATTGTGAAGCATTTTGTCTTCTTTCCAGAGGTGCCACCCATGCATTTTTAGGATGTGTGTGTTGTCTTGTGCAAGCTTGCGAAGAGAGGTACCTGAGATTGCAGATTTCAGGGACTTAGTGATTTTCACTAAGTCTGGGATATTTTAGTTCATGATGCTATATGTCCAGCTTGTTTCCTAGTGATCCGTGCCTCTTTTGAGGATGATCAGTAAGGGAGTTTTGATATTTATGTTATGCTCTATCCATCCATGTCTTTGTTGGCATATGTGGAGTGCTCTAGGTTGACTCAATCGAGCTCAACTTTTGCTTCGTTGTTAATCTGGGCAGATCGTCAACTTGTTTGCGATTTTGCCGATGCTACCGTTAGTGTTCCATGCATGCTATGCCTTTTTTCTTGCCATGTGTAGCTAGCACTTTGTGCCTTCTTGCTGGTTATATGCTTTCCTTGCCATGACTTGCACCGTAGTGAGTGCATCGAGCTCGTTTACATGCCTTCGTGAGTTATATTTCAGCGTGTCTCAGTTTTCACTAAGTCTGAAAACTGATTGTGTTCGAGCTATGTTCGTGAGCTCGGTAGAGTATTTTGTGAACCCTTTTGGCCCCAGGTCACTTTGGGTGTTTTATTAAGCTTGTTGAGTAGCTCCATGCCATGTTCGTACTTGTCATGTTCAGGTTTTGTATCATGTTGTTTTGCTGCTCCGAAGAGAGCATCGTGATCTGAAATTTCAGACTAGTGTTAATTTCACTAAGTCTGAAATCTGTTTTGCATTTGCGTTTTAGCCACGCTTGTTTGAACCTCTTAATGGATGAATTTGCCTATGGCTCAGTGCTAGTGTTTTTTCAACCATCTTGTGTACATCACTGCCATGTATTTTGTTTTCATGTTTGGTGGCTGTAGCATGTTCATTTCGTCGCATTTAGATGCCTACTTGCTGCAAATCGCATACCGGTGTCATATCTTAAAACGCTTGCCATTTCTAAACCGTAGCTCCGATTCCTATGATCTTTATATCGTTTTCAAGCGATTTCATCCCCTCTATCCAGTGGCACACTTGGTTTTCTAAGTTGATGCCAGGTTCATGCATTTCCTGTCATATCTTGCATTTTGCATCCCGCATCGCATCCCGCATAGCATATCGTCATTTCATCATATTGCTTGGTCTTGCCCCTGGTTGATTGTATCCTTGTTGCTTGTTTGTCTTTGGGTAGAGCCAGGAGACGAGTTCGCTACCGAGGAGCCCGTTGAGTTTGCTTGTGAGGATCCAGTCAACTCTGACAACTGTGCAGGCAAGATGATCATACCCTCGAAATCACTACTATCTTTGCTATGCTAGTTTGCTCGCTCTTTTGCTTGCCACTGCTTCGATGCCTACCATTTGCTTGTCAGCCTCCCAATTGCATGATTGAACCTCTAACCCACCATTGTCCTAGCAAACCGTTGATTGGCTATGTTACCGCTTTGCTCAGCCCTTCTTATAGCGTTGTTAGCTGCAGGTGAAGATTGGAGCCGTTCCTTGTTGGAACATTTATTTACCTGTTGGGATATCATTATATTGCTATGTTATCTTAATGCATCTATATACTTGGTAAAGGGTGGAAGGCTCGGCCTCTCGCCTAGTGTTTTGTTCCACTCTTGCCGCCCTAGTTTCCGTCATATCGGTGTTATGTTCCCGGATTGTGCGTCCCTTACGCGGTTGGGCTATAATGGGAACCCCTTGATAGTTCGCCTTGATTAAAGCTTTTCCAGCAATGCCCAACATTGGTTTTACCATTTGCCACCTAGCCTCTTTTTCCCTTGGGTTTCCGGAGCCCGAGGGTCATCTTATTTTAACCCCCCCGGGCCAGTGCTCCTCTGAGTGTTGGTCCGAACCAGGCAGCCTGCGGGGCCACCTCGGGGAAACTTGAGGTTTGGTTTTACTCGTAGCTTGACCTATCCGAGCGTGCCCTGAGAAAGAGATATGTGCAGCTCCTATCGGGATTTGTCGGCACATTCGGGCGGTGTTGCTGGACTTGTTTTAACCTGTCGAATCATCTTGTTGTACCGAGATACCGAGTCTGATCGGTGTGTCTTGGGTGGAGGTCTATTCCTTCATTGACCGTGAGAGCTTGTTATGGGCTAAGTTGGGACCCCCCTGCAGGGATTGATCTTTCGAAAGCCGTGCCCGCGGTTATGGGCGGATGGGAATTTGTTAACGTCCGGTTGTAGATGACTTGAACTAAACTTAATTAAAATGAATCAATCGTGTGTGTTACCGTGATGGCCCCTTCTCGGCGGAGTCCGGGAAGTGGACACGGTGTTGGAGTTATGCTTGCGCAGGATGTTTCTTTAGCTTCTCGCTCGTGCTTCGCCTTCTCTTCTCGCTCTCTTTTGCTTATAAGTTAGCCACCACATATGCTAGTCGCTTGCTGCAGCTCCACCTATATTTGCCTTATCCATTCCCATGAGCTTAAATAGTTTTGATCGCGTGGGTGTGAGATTGCTGAGTCCCGGTGGCTCACAGATACTACAACTCCAGATGCAGGTCCAGGTGATTCCGCTCCAGGTGACGAGTACGAGCTCAAGTGGGAGTTCGACGAGGACTCTCAGCGATACTACGTATCTTTTCCGGATGATCAGTAGTGGTGCCTAGTTGGGGTTATCGATTCAGGACCTTGTCGCATGTTGGGTTCTTTTCTATTTTTGGCGCCGTAGTCGGGCCATGAGTGTTTGTTTGATGGATGTTATTTATGTACTCTGATGTGACGTGGCGAGTGTAAGCCAACTATGTTATCTCCCCCTTTTTATTATATATTACATGGGATGTTGTAATGATTGCCTGACTTGCGACATTGCTTTCAATGCGGTTATGCCTCTAAGTCGTGCCTCGACACGTGGGAGCTATAGCCGCATCGAGGGCGTTACAAGTTGGGTATCAGAGCCTTCCCCGACCTTAGGAGCCCCATTGCTTGATCGTTTTAGCAGCCGAGTTGTGTCTAGAAAAATGTTTTGAGTCCTTAGGAATTATATATCGGAGAGCTTAGGAATTCTTTTTACTTCCCAGTCTCCTCATCGCTCTGGTAAGGCATCCTGGCGTAGAGTTTTGACTCTTCTCTTCTCAAATTTCACTAAAAAAAATTTTAGGATCACGCGAGTATCTTGGTTTTGTTCCGATGGTTTTGTGACGAGAACATTGTTCTTGGTGCCTCCTGTCTTTAGGGGTTGTGGCAGTGTCCCGGGGAGTTGAGCTCCGAGGTGTTGTCGTCACAATTTTATCGTTGCAATTCTGGTATACTTGAGATATGTTCGCCGACATCGAAAATCTCTTTTATGCAGTTCGTTGGTGAGATAACCTCGACGCCACCCAGTACTGGGGCGGGAGTTCGGGAGTATCGCCATAACTTGTATAACGGATGCTTTTCGAAGGTTGAGGTAGATGGTTTCCGAAGTTTTCCTGGTTATGTGTTGAAGGATGGATACAGCTGGATGTAGGATTTGCTAGTTTGGGTGAGATATTGTGCTTCCCCTATATCCCCAACACCTGATTGCATAACCGGAAAGGTTCGGGAATTTCATAGGTGGGAATTCTAGTAGCTCTAGTTCTTCTTCCACGGATATTGGTTTGAGATTGGGATTTCTTACCGATTATTCGTTCTTGATCCGTACCTTGTTGAATTATTTCTCTTCCTTAATTCTTCGTGGCTTCTCAATTTATGGATATGTGACCATTTGAAGAGGAATGCATTCGTTCATTTTGTTCGGATGTGAAGACTATATGTTGCAATTTTCATTCCGTTGGATTCAGCTTCTATATTGTTGTCTATCTATGTGCTAATGGTGGTCAACCTCTTCAGGATGGCTCCTCCAACGCGCACGACTCCGAATCCTGATCCGCCTCCACCTCCGCCTCCTCCGGAAGCATGGCAAGCTGTGATGGCCGCTACTAATGCAAATACACAGTTGATCATGCAAATCCTTCAAGAGCGCAATCAAGGAAGTCAAGGGAATCAAGGCCATAATCAGCACCACTTTGCTACTCTGAACCAGTTCCTCGCAAATGGCCCAAAGACGTTCAGCGGTTGTGTTGAGGCTACCGATGCTGACGATTGGCTAGTGGATCTGGGCAAGCATTTTGAATGTAGCAACGTCAGGCCTGAAGATTTCGTCAAGTTCGCTTCTTTCCAGCTCAAAGATCAGGCTGCAGAGTGGTTCCAGCAGTACAAGGATTCCAGAGGTGGACGTGTTATCACTTGGGACGATTTCCGTCAAGATTTCCGCGCTCATCACATCCCTCAAAGTGTGGTTGAGAGTAAGCGTCAGGAATTCCGCAATCTGAAGCAAGGCTCTTTGTCTGTCTATGACTACAACAAGTTGTTCCAGAAGCTCGCCCGTTTTGCCAAGCAGGATGTTCCTGATGAGAAGAGCATGATCTATCAGTTCAGGGGTGGTCTTCGTGAGGAAATTCAGCTCGCTCTTGTCCTCTTTGAGCCGTTGAGATACGATGAGTTCTACAACATGGCACTGAAGCAAGAGGCTGCTCAGATGAGATGTGATGCTTCCAGGAAGCGTGCCAGAGATGTTACTCCTTCTTCCTCTACTCAAGTGGTCAAGCAGCAGAAGTATTGGCTTCCCCCTCCTCCGTTCCGTCAGCCGTATCAGCAGAAGAGCACAGGTGGCAGTGGTTTCTCCCACCCACCCAACCCAGGCTTTCAGAACAAGTCTTCGTCTCAAGCGCCAAGATCGAGTGCTCCGTATCACCGTCCGCTTTCAGAGGTCACGTGCAACAAGTGTCAACAGAAGGGTCACTATGCCAACAAGTGTACCAACCAGAGGCGTCTTCCTCCTCCTCCTCCTGTCAGATCGGCAAGTACAGCTGTGGTCAAGCATAATCCCAAGCACGCCAAGGTCAATATGCTGAATGCAGCTCAGGCAGAGGATTCTTCAGATGTGATCATGGGTAACCTTCCTATTAATGATATTCCTGCAAAAGTTCTTTTTGACACGGGTGCATCGCATTGTTTCATGTCAAAGCCATTTTTTACCAAGCATGAGTTCGTTTCTTCTCATTTGGGTAAACATATGGATATCATTTCTCCTGGCAAACGTTTGAGCGCAAGTCTGGAGGTGCCAGATGTCGCTATCACGATGGGCGATTTCAATTTTCTTGCTTCTCCTATGGTTCTTGGTAACTCGGATATCGATCTTATTCTCGGGATGGACTGGCTCTCTAAGCATAAAGCTCAGCTTGATTGTGCAGCCAGGCAGATTCAACTGACTCATTCGTCTGAGGATGTCATTGTCTTTGCCGCTCGGGATAATTCCATCCGGTTGTTTTCTCTCAATGAGAAGGGTGAATTGGATGCTATTTCGCAGATTCCGGTTGTCTGTGAGTATCAAGACGTCTTTCCAGAAGAGCTCCCAGGAATGCCTCCGCACCGGCCAGTTGAATTTGTTATTGAACTTGAGCCCGGTACGGAACCTGTGTGCAAACGTCCTTACAAGCTCGGCCCCGAAGAGTTGAAGGAGTTGAAGAAACAACTCGATGAGCAAGAAAGATTGGGTCTCATTCGGCCTAGTACTTCTCCGTGGGGTTGTGGTGTTCTTTTTGTGAAGAAGAAGGATGGATCGAGTCGACTTTGTGTTGATTACCGTCCAGTAAACAAGAAGACCATCAAGAACAAATACCCACTTCCCAACATCAATGAGCTGTTCAAACAACTCAAGGGTGCTCAAGTATTCTCCAAGCTTGATCTCCGTATGGGTTATCATCAGATTCGTATTCGTGAGCAAGATATTCCCAAGACGGCGTTCAGAACAAGTTTTGGTTCATATGAATACACCGTCATGTCTTTTGGCCTCGCCAACGCTCCTCCGACGTTCTCTCGCATGATGAACTTCATCTTCAACCCCTACACCAATGAATTCGTTTTGGTCTATCTCGACGACATTCTGGTTTTCTCGAAGAACAAGAAAGATCATGCCAAGCACTTGCGTTTGGTTCTTGACAAGCTCAGAGAACATCAGTTCTACGCCAAGTTCTCCAAGTGTGAATTTTGGCTCGATGAGGTTCTTTATCTTGGTCATATCATCTCTGCCAAGGGCATTTCCGTGAATCCTGAGAAGGTGTCTGCAATTGTGAATTGGGAACCTCCTCAGAACGTGAAGCAACTCCGCAGTTTCCTCGGTCTCGCAAGCTATTGCAGAAGATTCGTTGAAAACTTTTCTAAGATCGCCAAGCCTCTCTCAAATCTTCTTCAGAAGCACGTCAAGTACGTTTGGTCTCCGGAGTGTGATATTGCTTTCAACTCTTTGAAAGAGAAATTGATCACTGCTCCAATTCTAACTCCGCCTGATGAAACCAAGCCGTACGAGGTTTTTTGTGATGCCTCTCTCCAAGGTCTCGGTGCTGTACTGATGCAAGAGAAGAAAGTTGTTGCTTATACCTCTCGCTAGTTGAAACCTAATGAGAAGAACTACCCCACTCATGATCTCGAGTTGGCGGCAGTTGTGCATGCTTTGTTGACTTGGAGAGATCTTCTATTGGGAAGGAAAGTGGACATTTTCACTGATCACAAGAGTCTCAAGTACATCTTCACTCAGCCTAATCTCAACCTCAGGCAGACTCGATGGGTCGAAATGATTCAAGAGTACAATCCGAGTATCGAGTATACTCCAGGCAAGGCTAATGTGATTGCTGACGCTTTGAGCAGAAAAGCATATTGCAACAGTCTGATTCTCAAGCCTTATCAACCCGAGCTTTGTGAAGCTTTCCGCAAGCTTAATCTGCAAGTTGTTCCTCAAGGTTTCCTCGCCAACCTTCAAGTTTCTCCTACCTTGGAAGACCAGATTCGCCAAGCCCAACTTCTTGATGCTATGGTGAAGAAGGTGAAGATTGGTATTGCAAAGAGTCAGTCCAAGTACAAGTGCTACCGACTTGATGACAAGGACACTCTCTTCTTCGAGGATCGAATTGTTGTGCCCAAAGGTGAACTTCGTAAGGTGATCATGAACGAGGCTCACAACTCTCTCCTCTCCATCCACCCTGGTAGTACGAAGATGTATCAGGATCTCAAGCAAACTTATTGGTGGACTCGAATGAAGCGCGAGATCGCTCAATTCGTGAACGAGTGTGATGTCTGCAGAAGAGTGAAGGCAGAACACCAAAGGCCAGCAGGTCTCCTCCAACCTCTTGCCATTCCAGAATGGAAGTTTGACCACATTGAAATGGACTTCGTGACTGGGTTTCCAAAGTCCAAGCGTGGCAATGATGCTATCTTCGTTGTCATCGACAAGCTCACCAAAGTGGCTCATTTTCTGCCTATCAAAGAGTCGATCTCTGCAGCTCAATTGGCGGAACTCTATACCTCTCGCATTGTCTCTCTGCACGGTATTCCTCAAGTGATATCTTCAGACCGTGGCAGCATCTTTACCTCCAAGTTTTGGGATTCTTTTCAGAAGGCCATGGGCACCAACATCCGCTTCAGCACAGCTTTCCATCCTCAAACAAGCGGTCAAGTCGAGCGTGTCAACCAAATTCTTGAAGACATGCTCAGGGCTTGTGTGATCTCCTTCGGCATGAAGTGGGAGGACTGTCTTCCTTATGCTGAATTCTCATACAACAACAGTTTTCAAGCAAGTTCGGGCAAGGCCCCCTTTGAAATCCTATATGGCAGGAAGTGCCGTACCCCTCTCAACTGGTCTGAAACCGGTGAACGTCAGCTGCTGGGTAATGACTTAATCACAGAAATTGATCACTGCTCCAATTCTAACTCCGCCTGATGAAACCAAGCCGTACGAGGTTTTTTGTGATGCCTCTCTCCAAGGTCTCGGTGCTGTACTGATGCAAGAGAAGAAAGTTGTTGCTTATACCTCTCGCTAGTTGAAACCTAATGAGAAGAACTACCCCACTCATGATCTCGAGTTGGCGGCAGTTGTGCATGCTTTGTTGACTTGGAGACATCTTCTATTGGGAAGGAAAGTGGACATTTTCACTGATCACAAGAGTCTCAAGTACATCTTCACTCAGCCTAATCTCAACCTCAGGCAGACTCGATGGGTCGAAATGATTCAAGAGTACAATCCGAGTATCGAGTATACTCCAGGCAAGGCTAATGTGATTGCTGACGCTTTGAGCAGAAAAGCATATTGCAACAGTCTGATTCTCAAGCCTTATCAACCCGAGCTTTGTGAAGCTTTCCGCAAGCTTAATCTGCAAGTTGTTCCTCAAGGTTTCCTCGCCAACCTTCAAGTTTCTCCTACCTTGGAAGACCAGATTCGCCAAGCCCAACTTCTTGATGCTATGGTGAAGAAGGTGAAGATTGGTATTGCAAAGAGTCAGTCCAAGTACAAGTGCTACCGACTTGATGACAAGGACACTCTCTTCTTCGAGGATCGAATTGTTGTGCCCAAAGGTGAACTTCGTAAGGTGATCATGAACGAGGCTCACAACTCTCTCCTCTCCATCCACCCTGGTAGTATGAAGATGTATCAGGATCTCAAGCAAACTTATTGGTGGACTCGAATGAAGCGCGAGATCGCTCAATTCGTGAACGAGTGTGATGTCTGCAGAAGAGTGAAGGCAGAACACCAAAGGCCAGCAGGTCTCCTCCAACCTCTTGCCATTCCAGAATGGAAGTTTGACCACATTGAAATGGACTTCGTGACTGGGTTTCCAAAGTCCAAGCGTGGCAATGATGCTATCTTCGTTGTCATCGACAAGCTCACCAAAGTGGCTCATTTTCTGCCTATCAAAGAGTCGATCTCTGCAGCTCAATTGGCGGAACTCTATACCTCTCGCATTGTCTCTCTGCACGGTATTCCTCAAGTGATATCTTCAGACCGTGGCAGCATCTTTACCTCCAAGTTTTGGGATTCTTTTCAGAAGGCCATGGGCACCAACATCCGCTTCAGCACAGCTTTCCATCCTCAAACAAGCGGTCAAGTCGAGCGTGTCAACCAAATTCTTGAAGACATGCTCAGGGCTTGTGTGATCTCCTTCGGCATGAAGTGGGAGGACTGTCTTCCTTATGCTGAATTCTCATACAACAACAGTTTTCAAGCAAGTTCGGGCAAGGCCCCCTTTGAAATCCTATATGGCAGGAAGTGCCGTACCCCTCTCAACTGGTCTGAAACCGGTGAACGTCAGCTGCTGGGTAATGACTTAATCACAGAAGCAGAAGATATGTGCAAAGTCATTCGTGATAACCTCAAAGCAGCTCAATCCCGCCAGAAGAGCTACTATGATAGTAAGCACCGTGATCTGGTTTTTGAGATCGGAGATCATGTTTACCTCCGCGTCTCTCCTATGAAAGGTACTCGTCGCTTCGGTATCAAAGGGAAGCTTGCCCCTAGATACGTGGGACCTTTCAAAATTGTCAGCAAGAGAGGCGACCTCGCCTATCAACTTGAGCTTCCTTCAAACTTTGCAAATGTTCATGATGTGTTCCACGTCTCTCAGCTTCGAAAGTGCTTCAAGACTCCTGATCACACCGTCAACTTCGAGGACATTGAGCTCCAAGGAGATCTCTCCTATCGTGAGCACCCAGTTGCTATTCTTGAAGAGACTGAACGCAAGACTCGCAACAAGTCAATCAAATTCCTCAAAGTTAAGTGGTCTCACCATTCCGACCGTGAAGCTACCTGGGAACGCGAGGATCACCTCCGTTCTGAGTACCCGGAGTTCTTTCAGTCCTAGATCTCGGGACGAGATCTTTTCGTAGTGGTGGAGTGTTGTAACGCCCCAGATGTAACTTTCCCCATTTGTACTCCAACTCTTGCCGTTTCCGGTGTCAAGTTATATTTATTTCTCGGTTTCGGGTCTTTGTCTCCGTGTGTTGTTTTCGTTTTCATGCATCTCATACCATGTCATCTCGTGCATTGCATTTGCATACATGTTCATCTCAAGCATTCGAGCATTTTCCCCGTTGTCCGTTTTGCATTCCGGCGCTTCGTTCTCCTCCGGTGGCCATTTCTAGCTTTCTTTCTTGTGTGGGGATTAAACATTTCCGGATTGGACCGAGACTTGTCAAGCGGCCTTGGTTTACTACCGGTAGACCGCCTGTCAAGTTTCGTATCATTTGGACTTCGTTTGATACTCCAACGGTTAACCGAGGGACCGAAAAGGCCTCGTGTGTGTTGCAGCCCAACACCCCCCAAATTTGGCCCAAAACCCACCAAACTCTGCTCCATGTCCTAGTGCGTTCGATCACGATCGTGTGGGCGAAAACCGCACCTCTTTTGGACTCTCCTAGCTCCCTCTATGCCTATATATACACCCCTTCGTTTCGGATCTCTCCCTCTCCCCGAAACCCTTAAAAAAAAACAGATCAACCCCGCCACCGACGGACGTGTCCGGATCCGACCGGACAACGTCCGCCCCGCCGCCGCAGCGAGTCCCGCGCCGCCACGTGGCCGAGGCCCACATCGCCGCCGCCGAGGCCCGGGAGCCCGAGGCCGGCCCCCGCGGCCCGTCTCCGCGCCGCCGCTCCCCGCGCCCGACCCCGACGCCTGCGCTGCCTCCTTCCCCGACGCCGGTGAACGGCGCCGCCGCGGGCCGCCTCCCCGCCGCCGCTCGCCTCCCCGGTCTGGCAGCGCCCCGCCGCGCCGTTCCGCGCCATCCCCGACGCCGGCCGACCCCGCCGCCGTCCGCGCCTCCCCGCCGGCGACTCACCGGCCCCGCCGCCCTCTCCCTCCCGGCCGGCGAGCCCCTCCTCCGCGCCAAGTCCGACGCCGGCGAGCTCCAAGTCGGGCCGGTGAACCTCGGGAGTCGCGCCACTGCTACAGTGCGGCTGGATCTAGATCTGGGTTGACCTCTCTCCCCCGAAACCCTAATTTTCGTGCTAACTTTGACTGCTTGTATCTCCGCAACTGTAGCTCCGTTTTGGGCGTATGATATGTCAAAATCTTCGCCTCGACATGTACATCATTTCATTCCATTGCATCATTTGCATTTGAGGTCATCTTGATACCCAAAATGCTGTTAGAAGGAGGCTTCGTGAGTTAAATTGCAGATCCGTTAGTTCATCATGCACTTTTGTCATTTTTGTCATGTTTAATTCGTGCATGATATGCCTGTGCCCCTTTGGGATGAATTGTGAAGCATTTTGTCTTCTTTCCAGAGGTGCCACCCATGCATTTTTAGGATGTGTGTGTTGTCTTGTGCAAGCTTGCGAAGAGAGGTACCTGAGATTGCAGATTTCAGGGACTTAGTGATTTTCACTAAGTCTGGGATATTTTAGTTCATGATGCTATATGTCCAGCTTGTTTCCTAGTGATCCGTGCCTCTTTTGAGGATGATCAGTAAGGGAGTTTTGATATTTATGTTATGCTCTATCCATCCATGTCTTTGTTGGCATATGTGGAGTGCTCTAGGTTGACTCAATCGAGCTCAACTTTTGCTTCGTTGTTAATCTGGGCAGATCGTCAACTTGTTTGCGATTTTGCCGATGCTACCGTTAGTGTTCCATGCATGCTATGCCTTTGTTCTTGCCATGTGTAGCTAGCACTTTGTGCCTTCTTGCTGGTTATATGCTTTCCTTTCCATGACTTGCACCGTAGTGAGTGCATCGAGCTCGTTTACATGCCTTCGTGAGTTATATTTCAGCGTGTCTCAGTTTTCACTAAGTCTGAAAACTGATTGTGTTCGAGCTATGTTCGTGAGCTCGGTAGAGTATTTTGTGAACCCTTTTGGCCCCAGGTCACTTTGGGTGTTTTATTAAGCTTGTTGAGTAGCTCCATGCCATGTTCTTACTTGTCATGTTCAGGTTTTGTATCATGTTGTTTTGCTGCTCCGAAGAGAGCATCGTGATCTGAAATTTCAGACTAGTGTTAATTTCACTAAGTCTGAAATCTGTTTTGCATTTGCGTTTTAGCCATGCTTGTTTGAACCTCTTAATGGATGAATTTGCCTATGGCTCAGTGCTAGTGTTTTGTCAACCATCTTGTGTACATCACTGCCATGTATTTTGTTTTCATGTTTGGTGGCTGTAGCATGTTCATTTCGTTGCATTTAGATGCCTACTTGCTGCAAATCGCATACCGGTGTCATATCTTAAAACGCTTGCCATTTCTAAACCGTAGCTCCGATTCCTATGATCTTTATATCGTTTTCAAGAGATTTCATCCCCTCTATCCAGTGGCACACTTGGTTTTCCAAGTTGATGCCAGGTTCATGCATTTCCTGTCATATCTTGCATTTTGCATCCCGCATCGCATCCCGCATAGCATATCGTCATTTCATCATATTGCTTGGTCTTGCCCGTGGTTGATTGTATCCTTGTTGCTTGTTTGTCTTTGGGTAGAGCCGGGAGACGAGTTCGCTACCGAGGAGCCCGTTGAGTTTGCTTGTGAGGATCCAGTCAACTCTGACAACTGTGCAGGCAAGATGATCATACCCTCGAAATCACTACTATCTTTGCTATGCTAGTTTGCTCGCTCTTTTGCTTGCCACTGCTTCGATGCCTACCATTTGCTTGTCAGCCTCCCAATTGCATGATTGAACCTCTAACCCACCATTGTCCTAGCAAACCGTTGATTGGCTATGTTACCGCTTTGCTCAGCCCTTCTTATAGCGTTGTTAGCTGCAGGTGAAGATTGGAGCCGTTCCTTGTTGGAACATTTATTTACCTGTTGGGATATCATTATATTGCTATGTTATCTTAATGCATCTATATACTTGGTAAAGGGTGGAAGGCTCGGCCTCTCGCCTAGTGTTTTGTTCCACTCTTGCCGCCCTAGTTTCCGTCATATCGGTGTTATGTTCCCGGATTGTGCGTCCCTTACGCGGTTGGGCTATAATGGGAACCCCTTGATAGTTCGTCTTGATTAAAGCTTTTCCAGCAATGCCCAACATTGGTTTTACCATTTGCCACCTAGCCTCTTTTTCCCTTGGGTTTCCGGAGCCCGAGGGTCATCTTATTTTTAACCCCCCCGGGCCAGTGCTCCTCTGAGTGTTGGTCCGAACCAGGCAGCCTGCGGGGCCACCTCGGGGAAACTTGAGGTTTGGTTTTACTCGTAGCTTGACCTATCCGAGCGTGCCCTGAGAAAGAGATATGTGCAGCTCCTATCGGGATTTGTCGGCACATTCGGGCGGTGTTGTTGGACTTGTTTTAACCTGTCGAATCATCTTGTTGTACCGAGATACCGAGTCTGATCGGTGTGTCTTGGGTGGAGGTCTATTCCTTCGTTGACCGTGAGAGCTTGTTATGGGCTAAGTTGGGACCCCCCTGCAGGGATTGATCTTTCGAAAGCCGTGCCCGCGGTTATGGGCGGATGGGAATTTGTTAACGTCCGGTTGTAGATGACTTGAACTAAACTTAATTAAAATGAATCAATCGTGTGTGTTACCGTGATGGCCCCTTCTCGGCGGAGTCCGGGAAGTGGACACGGTGTTGGAGTTATGCTTGCGCAGGATGTTTCTTTAGCTTCTCGCTCGTGCTTCGCCTTCTCT